>NW_027187629.1:0-71084 GCF_041381155.1 Argopecten irradians | reverse complement strand
GATTAAATGTTTCCGTGTTAAGTATATAAGCTTTGTCCGTTATCGTTGTGCAATTGGAAGGGGAGATAACTCTGTGTGAAAGATGAACAGTCACTATTGGGACATGCACCTCAGGGAAATATGATGCTTTATTTCTCTCGATGGAAACACAATGTCTTATTTCTCAGCCATGTGATATATTTCAACTAATCACACACTGCTATATATTTAGCATTATACTTTGAGACACTCTATAGCTCAAAAATGACTAAAATAGAAAATTACCTCCCTTTATTCAGTCCCACTGTGATTTCTGTAATAATAAATATGGAACAGCTTACCAGGTAATACTTCAATTATAAATAATAATTAAAGGTACAATTCAGCCTAAGAGTACATTAAAATTTGCACATATACCAGAAACAAACCAGTTCTAATATAAAGATATTACCTGGGTAGATTAGTTGGTTTTACTATGATATGCCAGAAAAGCCCACTGTAGTGAAATGTATGTAAATGTTCAAACTCGCTTACTGTCCGCCATTACACATATAGTGGTCAGATGTCTTGTATGCAGAACACTGGCCCTTGCCAGTGCAGTAAAGAATTTTTGTCCAGAACTACCCAAATCGCTCGATTTTCAGTAGTGTATTTACTTTATTAGATACATGTTCTTGTCTAAAAATAATTTCATCAACTACACGGTGGTTATGTATTGCATTTGTTTAACGTGCGTGACTTTGGCTCGGGTATGGGTACAGCGTACATGTTGTACCTGCTTAACAATGTCTTGGAATTTGTCGATATTTCTTGTTATATGTTAAATAAGGAATGTTGAACAACACATTTATGTAATAGTGGTTATGTAACAGAATTAGCCTCACTGAATTGTCCATCTCAGAATTTGGTAATTGAAAGCACACCCTTTCAAAGTCAGTTTTCAGTAGTAATAGAGAAATTCATTGTTTTTAATTTCATAATTGAATCAATCTACATATACCATCTTTTCCTATTAGGGCCAACTTTACATTGCTTTAACAGTACTAATCCATGAAGAATGTTTGTTTTCAGCACTGTAATTAATAGGCCAAAGTGGCCAGACATTATGTACCACAAGCCCTCCACTCTGGGATGCGAGTTTCAAATCCCTTGGGGCCAGTTGCAAGGTACTGAACCGACAGGTTGTGGCTTTTCTCAGAGTAACTACCGGCTTTCCTCCACCAACAAACCTGGCAAATGTCCTTACATGACCCTGGCTGTTAAAATGACGTTAAACTAATATAACCAAAGACCATAAATACACAATGACACCACAATATTTCCAGCACAGGAATCCTACTAGACACTGTTGGTCTGCAATAGATAAAATGCAACAACGGTGGTAATCGTGGTACATCAGTTTTTTTAATTCCGTCAGAGTGGTACAACGGTATTTCAATTCCGTCAGAGTAAAATGGTGGCTACAAAATTCCGTCAGAGTAAAGTGTGAGACATATGTGACTTTTAGCTACATGTAGAAAGATTACTATTGTGAAACATGCTGCGATTATTGCGGTATGTCACAACATCACTATTTCGAACACTTTATTATTTGATTTTTGGCGAGTGTGAATATATAACTCCAGATAAATGCATCTTTGTAAAGAAAATGTGTCAATTAGTTGAAATTACGCTTTGGATACATAAAAGAGTTCTGAAAAGTATTTTGTTCAACAAAACAATATATAAGGATATGATCTTTGATCATTATGACATATCAAACCGGCGAAAAAGAAATTTTATGGCAGTTTGCTTTGATCGAAATAAAAGTATTTGGAAACAATGATACATTTTCCGTTCACTACTGAGTACAATTTCCGTTACCTACTGATTGAGACGTGATACAATTTCCGTTCATCGTTAATTAAGAATTTTTTTTAATTTCCGTTTCAATCGGGAAAATGTACATAAAGTACGTATGCGAAGCACAATAAACATCCTCACTAGATGAAATATTATTGGTATTCATCAAGAAACAAGGAATATTCTATTTATCACAAAAATGTACATTTTTTCTCGCTCTCATCTACAAAAAAAACATCACTACTAGTTTCGCCAAAAGTTATTCCGTCATTGCATTTTAAAAGTTATTTACCTTTTCGATTATTAACTATAAACTAATGACGTAATAATCAATATGGTATTTTCACCGTCGATGCTGCATTCATATTGGTGAAAAGCGAGTGAAAACAAACAATTGATATTTTCACTGGAATGAAGTATATCGTTTTTATGTTCACCTTATATTTTATTGCGAAAAATCCACAAAAACGGTATAACACCTTTTAAATTAAAAGTCAATGAAAAGTATTAATATATGCTGACTAATGGAATAATAGACATTGCTGTGCAGGAAGAAGAAGTCCAGGTGTGTCAGGATGCATTTAACACAGTGCTCTAACACAGATCATCAGAGAGGCCAAGGAAAGGAAAGTGGATTGGCTGTCATGTGGTTAAACTTGGAAATGCGTATGGTTCACGCTGTAGATGTACCATTTGCCGGAGAAGATAAACTATCTGCTTAAGGATTACTTTGACAGACTTCAGATGAAGTTTACAGTGCTGGATTACACAACCACCTGGTAGTGTCTAGTAGCTGGAATAGTTACAGAATGCAATGTGTCAGTGGTTTTATTCTTTATCAACCTGATGGTTAAATCTGTTGAAAAGATGAGTAGAGGGCCATGGATGAAAGCAGGTATTCGACAACTCCAGTAAAAGCTTTCATGGGACGACATGCCGGTAAGCACAAAGACGGTAGTCGAAGCTATGTGGAGCATGGTATCGAAGACAGGAAAAGTTACCAACATACATTTGAGATAGAAGAAGACACAATTCCAACTGTGTCCACGAAGCCAGTGAAATGCCTTGGTAAATAAATACTACAACGGCTCGTTGAGTAACACCAAGACCGTGAGTGAAAACAAACAGCTGAAGAAGTGGATGGACACAATTGAAAGAATCGGTCTACCTGGGAATACAAGCCCTGGATTTATCAACACGGCGTGCTACCTCAAATCATTTGGCGTCTATTAGAGTACGAAATGAAAATGACGGCAGTCGACTGGCAGTTTAGAAAAGAGTTACAACTTCCCCTGCTATCACTAACAGAGGAGTACAAGGTCACCAAAGTCAGACAGCTACTAATGTTTAGTGACAGCAGAGATGCTAAGGTGGGAGGAGCGAAGGAGGACATCACATCTGGGAGAAAATGTTAGCAAAGAGGACAATGAATGGAGTAGAGTCATGTTTGAGGCATGGTGACATGTGTGAAGTGTGGCAGTGGGCAGGCAAGCACTCGATGTAAATAAACTAGAGCAGGATGGGGAACAGCTACGGATGAGAAGAGACAAACTTATATAGAAGGAATTCCGCCAGATGGAGGAACACACAAAGAAAACGGTCCGGACAACAAGCTTGACGCAGCAGGGCAGTTGGTTAAAATTGGGAAGGTGTACTGGTCAAAAGAAGTTAACATGGAGCGATATCTGGTCTATGGACGCGCAGAAACTGCAGTTCCAACTGAAGTCAGTGTATGATGTTTTGCCCTCACCAACAAAATTCGTAACACGGGATATAAGAGGAACCAATTGCAAGCCCTGGGGAAAACCAGCAAATGAAGAGCACATCCTGTCTTCATGCTCAGTAAGGTTGGCGGATGGACGATATACATGACGCCACAATAAGGTTATATCTGTCCTTGCAAATGCATTAGAGAAGAACAGGAAAAGCCAGAGAAGGGCAAAAGGGTATGAAATTTGTCACATTTGTCCGAACAGGAGAGCAGATTACGAAAGGCGGTGTTTAAGGAAATGTGCTACTTTGCGAGCAAATCTATAAATGTCGAATGCAGTTTCCACCAGAGATAACCTGTACATGTAACAACGACAAATCAAAGACAAGGTATTGTCATTATGGTCTACCAAAATCAGGTTATCTTCGTGGAGTGGGAAAAACGCGTATGAAAGAAAGGGAGCCAAATAACCAGGATCTTAGTGGCATTACTGTCATTAAGGAGAATGGAAGATGGAAGGTAGGATGCTTTCCATTGGAGATGCGAATCATTGGTGCCACCTGAACAGAGAGGAAGAAGTTGACCGGATTTGTGTGCCGGGAGACAGAAATGGCTTCATCATGGGTGTGAGAGGAAAGTGCTACACAAACTGTAAGACCCTACTGTGTAATGATCCATTCCTCCCCGAAACATACCAAATGATTGCAGCCATTGTAGATTGCATGAGTGTTCCCCGGGCTGGATCGATTGTAGTGGACAGCGCTGAAACAATCGCGGAAGGAGGATCCACCTGATGACGGAATGATGTAACTTATGTAGTATTATTATCGTCTGATACTCTCTGTAATCAGGTTTACTTATTTGGAAATGCGATATTTATAAATTTTATTTTCGGGAAAAATAAGGTATATTCCATAAAAATAAGTACCATATTTGTGTTCTAGTTTTAATAACAGCATTGGATGTTACGGCACATTGTGAATTTGAATGCATCTCTAATATATTCAGGGTTATTCCTGTGTCTCTTTGGTGAAATGATAGGGAAAGTGTATCATCCCTGTGGTGGAGTTTCGAAAAAAAACAAACGTATTTATTTCGGTTCCTATTAAATTGACAGTTTTTGCTCGCTTCCTTACAATCATTCACCGTTCCAATCTAAATGCAAATTCTCAATCTAACAGAGTTAATGAACAAACAATCCCTAATTGAGCCCTATATCATTCCTAGCTGGTATGTACCGGTTTAATACGTCCATATATTTGTCATATTGATAGACCGAACATAAAATTACTGGTAGAGATTGGGAAATAACATAATTTTACCGAACACATATTTAAATTGAGCGTGTTAACAATCAATAGCTTGCCTACTAGGGTATAAGGAAGTTACTGAATATTTTCAACAACAGCCAATACTGCATTCTGCTCAGTGGAAGGCGATTTACGATATCAAACACTATGACGTGGTAAATAAAAAGAGTACAAGAATTTATAGTGTATATTCTATCCTACAGAAAAGTTTACATACACTTTGGTGTAGAATCATTATACGTGTGTATTAATGGAAAAAGAATCATTACGAAACCTAAAACAACCATCAAAAATATGGTCAATACAAATGGTAAAATAGTCGTGCTTGTTTTGAATTTTGTCTTTATATCCTTTCAAAACACAAATCTGAAACATGAAGTGGTTTTCTAATGAAACAAAAACAGATATAATTAATTAGCTATGTCACAACAAAGATAAACGATTGGAATAAAGAAATCCAGATATATAAGCTACAAATATCTTCAATAGATGTCAATGGAATATTAAAAGACATGAACGTAAATATGTAATCGTACTTCAACAGAATTAGTATCTTCCAACCTATTTTAACATTACGGAAATATTGTATCAATGTAGATTTTTTTCACTACAGTGAAAACAATCATACAAACCAGGATTTTACTTACCAAAAGGTCATCTCTATTACAAAATATAAATGATTATCGTAATAATTAACTCTTTGTGTATAATCTATGGACAATATACGAATATTACATCTAAAAACACAAACAAAAAGCATTTTTACTAAATTTTATTGGCAATCTCTGATTATAAATTCCATCAGCACAACATTTCAGTAGATGTAGTATATTACCATAGCTTGACATTTAAAATATTGTATATTATATCACATCACAAATTTTGTATAAATTACTGGAAACATGTATTTTTAACGGATTTGAAGTAATTGCTTAAAAGTTTCCGCTAACCCCATGATTACCCCCCAGTGATATGAAAGTCAAATAGAGACTGTTTTTTGGACAATGTCATGTAATAAGAACAATCCTCAAAAAAAAAGTAAAAAATTTATGAAATTGCTAACAGTCCACAAATTGCTATCATCCTGGCCGAACACTCGATCTCTTTACAAATACATACATTTTAGGAAATCAAGAAAGAAAAGTTAAAAGTAGTGTTTTTTACAAGAATATCAAAATAACACTATAGTTTTCCATGTATATGGACTGTATGGCACTCAATATAGTTATTATATATTGAGTTAGTTTTTTCAAACAAAAACAATAATTTTTAGCTGAATCATTTAACATTAACCTTGATTACATACCATGGCATGAAATTGTGAAAATAAGCCAATTACCTCCCCTTACCCATCCCTGGTTAAAATCTTGGTTTGGGCCAACCTGAACAACATCGGGCATTACACATACAACCTGAACGACATCAGGCATTACACATAATACATGTGATTTATCTCCCATCTGTTGCTCCGGTTTTGGTTTTCGGACAAGATTTGGTCAATTTATAGAATATCAAAGGCACATGTCAGACTTAGAAATCTAAATTTATTCATTCAACTGTTAAACATACCTGTACAAAAGTATATATAATTTATCTGCACAACATATGCAATTGCATTATGATATTCAGATAGTATTTCTCCATTTCCTGTGCTTATTCATGCAAATTTATATCATGAAAATCTGCCAAATATCATGACTTTAAGTTTTGACCCAAAATAAGCAGAAAAGTTGTACACAATACACTTCAAAACGAATCCTTCAAGAATATTCAGATCTGTGAAGGAATATGTATCTGTTTGTATTTTATATGGATTTTAATCAGCATGGGAAGATAACTCCATATTGCAGGAAATTTTGAGCACCAGCCATCCATTAAACTTACAAACCTGGTGTTATGTGTTTTTGTTATATAAGTTGTTATGCATTAAATACATACTGTTTCCTTAAATTAGATAAAATCAAAGATGTGTAATGGAAGGTAGGTATTTGAATAAGAATAAGAAGTAAAGAAAAAATCGCAATTTAAATGAGAGGTCAACCACATTTAAATGAGTAAGCTCTATATAGGTCAGCCATACGATGCTTTTGTATAAAACACTAAGGCATATACATGCTTTTGTGTTAAAAATACAATGAAAACAGAAAAAGGAGATGGATGTAGTGAGCATCGATCGGTAAGGTGGGTATGTCCAAGACCATTGGTCTTTTAATGAGGAACAAGCCCCCCTACCACCACCACCACTCTCTCAGAATAAAAAATATTAATGTGGTTTTTATTATACATTTAAAAGTCATGATTAAAAATGATCAACACTCTAGGATTAGTATTACATTGAATAATTTATTATGTTATCATACCATTTAGTGAGGCGCTATAAACATGGTATAACCAAGAGAAGAGACGTGTTGATTTCAATTCTGAAAAAAACAGCCCCCCCTACCTAACACCAGACACAAATTCATTAGATAATGTGCACATTTATGTATATTGTATGTACATATACATGTGTGCCAGTATATATATGTACAATGATGCAAGTGTACACATGGAACTTGCTCATTCCCTAATCCCATTTTTATCAAAAATAAACTGTTTCCCTTAGATAATATCTCTTAATTATTTAGCATTGCTATGGGCTTGCTGAGTAATTTTGAAAAATTAACAAAACAGCAAATATACCTCCCTTTACCAAATCCAACTGAAAAACTTTTCAATGACATGTAGTTCAATAATTAAATGGTAATGAAGCTATAGTAAGTTACAGCTAAATAAAAGAATAACAAAGCAGTGAAATTTGATGCAATGCCCTTTCAAAGCCAGTTTTTCCAACATTTTAAGATGGCAAATCATGATCAATTTTTGAAAATAATGTTTAATTGACTTACATGTATATTTGAACCATGCAGTGTCATTTAGGAATGTGTTCAGACATAATAATGGAGAAAGCCTAAAATGAAAATGGTGTAAAAAAAAAAAATCTATGTAATAAAACACTCTCAAAGAAAATAAAATTTCCTTCAGTAGTTAATTGTGTTTATTGATCATAAACAAATAGACTTTGTGTTTTAGTGTTTGGTTTTTTTTTTTCATGTGTTTGAGGGGGGAGTGGGTCTGTGTCTGTATACATCACTTTTAGCTCAAAAACTTTTGTTTAACTTAGTAACTGTTTGCCATGTATTAAAATTCAAACATATAACATGTGTACAATGAACATGTACCGAAATACATGTATATATATATACTATATGTTAGATGTAAATAATAGATCTACAATAATATCTTTGTTGAGGTTTTAATCAAAGTTTACAAAAATGTCAAGTACTGTAAATGAACTTTTTTTTCTCTCCCAGTACTGTACATGTATGTTTTCCATTTTTAAAAATCACGACGCATACCGGTACATTTTTGTATGTGCCAGGTTTAGATCGCAGAGAAAAGCCGGAGTACCACCAGGAGAAAAACCCACCAAAAAAAAGTTCGTAGTACCTAGTAACTGCCCCCCACATGGGATTCACACTCACTATCCGACCCAGAGATATATACATGTACTTTTTTCACATTTAATTTTCTTAATACATCATTACATATAATCCTTGTACACATCTGTAGACAGTGGTGTCGCAAACAGGAAATTAATGAGTATGCGCCGAAGGCGAGTATTTCTGAATATTTGAAGGTTCGGGGGTTTCCCCTGGGAAAAACCATTATATAGAATGGCCGAGATGAGTTTTTTTACAATGTATTTTAATGATTTTGTGAGCGCTGATGGCACAATATATTTGGTGTTTGGGGGTCTCCCCTGGAAAAAAATATTATGATTTAGAATGGCTCAGATTAGTTATATGATATATTTTTTGATGATTTTAAAAGCGTTCTAAACATGGTAATTTTTTCTATTTAAAGTTACCTGCATCTAGAAATGATTACATGCTTGAACATTTTAGGAAATGCAAAGCATAGCAGAAAATTTTCTAAAATGTAAAATGAAGAACGAAAAATGTTCAGGACGACCCCTTTTTTCTTTCAAATGTGCATTTTTAGAAAATGTTTTTATATGTAAGAATGGCGAAATCAGGCATGGATTCAACATGTGTCAATCGAGATAATCATAAAACCTCGCACAGACATCAATAATATCTGCGACTTAATACAAAACATATAACATGGCTGAACACTCGTCGACGATCAGTGTGATGATTTTTACATGAAATGAATGCAAATGATTCCTGCCGGCATCTTAATTACTGCGCGGTAGTTGACTATAATATAATAGTTACACAACACAGCAAAATTGTGAAATTAATCTTCATTGTTAACATTATTGACTATGTCATGTAAAACTGCAGTGCATACAAAATGCTTCTGATAATAGTTTTCGTTCTATCTCTTCATTTCATATTTAATTTTATATCAGTAATTTTCTATTTTCATATCTAAAAATATTTCGTTTTCAAAAGGCAATGTCTTATGGGTAGATTGCATTAAATATATATATATCATTTACATGAAATAAACGCATTTCCACAAGTCAAAACAACTTTGAATTGCAGCAAAAACCAGTCTTATTGTGCTTTTGAAACACTTTTTTATTTCATAATAAGCTTATCAGTAATACATTCATATACCGGGGTAAGACATCAGCTCTTAAACAAGAGGCCCAGAGGGCCTGTATCGCTCACCTGGTTTTGTAATGCCAAGTAATGTTTCTGAATACAGGTTCATTGTTTCTTTCTGAAGGAATTTTAATATTAACCTCTAAATCCCCTATTGGGCCCCACCCCTCCCGCCCCCAGGGGGTCAGAGCCAAAGTTCTGTTCTCCTTCCACCAAGGAATGTTTATGGCCAAATTTGGTCACAATCCAAGTAAAACTCTAGGACAAGTAGCGATTTAAAGGATTTACCTCTATTTCCCCTATTGGGCCCCACCCGTCCTGCCCTCGGGGGGCCAGAGTCGAAATTTTACAAATTCTGTTCCCCTTCCCCCAAGGATGTTTGTGGCCAAATTTGGTTACATTCCATTCAGAACTCTATGACTAGTAGCGATTTAAAGGATTAACCTCTATTACCCCTATTGGGCCCCACCCCTCCTGACCCCGGGGGTCTAAGCCAAAATTTATACAAGTTCTGTTCCCCTTCCCCCAAGGATGTTTGTGGCCAAATTTGGTTACATTCCATTCAGAACTCTATGACTTGTAGCGATTTAAAGGATTTACCTCTATTCCCCTGAGGGGCCTCGCCCCTCCTGCCCCCGGGGGATCAGAGCCAAAATTTATACAAGTTCTGTTTCCCCTTCCCCCAAGGATGTTTGTGGCTATTTTTGGTTACAATCCATGCAGAACTCTAGGACAAGTAGCGATTTAAAGGATTTACCTCTCTATTTCCCCCTATTGGGCCCCACCCCTCCTGCCCCCCGGGGGTCAGAGCCAAAGTTTATACAAGTTCTGTTCCCCTTTCCCAAAGGATGCTTGTGGCCAAATTTGTTACATTCCATTCAGAACTCTATGACTAGTAGCGATTTAAAGGATTAACCTCTATTACCCCTATTGGGCCCCGCCCCTCCTGACCCTGGGGGGGTCTAAGCCAAAATTTATACAAGTTCTGTTTCCCTTCCCCCAAGGATGTTTGTGGCCAAATTTGGTTACATTCCATTCAGAACTCTATGACTTGTAGCGATTTAAAGGATTTACCTCTATTTCCCCTGAGGGCCTCGCCCCTCCTGCCCCCCGGGGGATCAGAGCCAAAATTTATACAAGTTCTGTTCCCCCTTCCCCCAAGGATGTTTGTGGCTATTTTTTGGTTACAATCCATGCAGAACTCTAGGACAAGTAGCAATTTAAAGGATTTACCTCTCTATTACCCCCTGTTGGGCCCCGCCCCTCCTGCCCCTGAGGGACCAGAGCCAAAATTTATACAAGTTCTGTTTCCCCTCCCCCAAGGATGTTTTGTGGTCAAATTTGGTTACAATCCATGCAGAACTCTAGGACAAGTAGCGATTTATAGGATTTACCTCTATTTCCCCTATTGGGCCCCCGCCCCTCCTGCCCCGGGGGGACAGAGTCAAAATTTATACAAGTTCTGTTCCCCCTCCCCCAAGGATGTTTGTGGCCAAATTTGGTTACAATCCATGCAGAACTCTATGACTTGTAGCGATTTAAAGGAAATGTTGACGGACGGACGGACGGATGGACGATGGACGCCGCGCCATGACATAAGCTCACCAGCCCTTCGGGCCAGGCGAGCTAATAAAAAGATTTGATGCATATCAATCAGTTATCTAGCGCTTGCAGATCGTCTTTCGATCATTACAATATATACACTTGTATATTATTTTTCTTTGCTAGCTTAAGTTCTAAAAGTAGTGTACGTAAATAGCTTAATTACGTATCCTTCATTAAAAACTGAACGTCTATAAAAGATCATGCAAAATTAAATCCACTTCAAACTATGTGACGTCTTCCACTTATTGTAGGCTAATTTGTTTTGATTCTTAATCACTGGTAAACACAATATATTTATGATCCCAACCCTGCAAGTGCAAGTTATCTTGACCGTATATTACGTCATGGTCCAGGGGCGTAGGAAGCGGGGGGGGGGGGGGGGGGGGGGGGGGGGGGGGGGGGCCAATTGCCCCCCCCTTTCCCCAGAATGGGGTGAGCAAACATGTCTTTTTGCCCCCCCCTTCTCCAATTTTCGCAGAGTGAAATTTTCTAAAAATGCACATTTGAAAGAAAAAAGGGTCCCCTTGCACATTTTTGTACTTCATTTTAGAAAATTTTCCACTGCACGGCGCTTGTTCAAACCTTTAATAATGAAAATTCAATTCACACGAACTAGACTAAAAATGTCCATTAAGGGATTATACTATTTAACAAGAGATCCCAGAGGGATCTTGGCGCCCACCAAAGAATGATCTATGTCTGACAACAGAAAGAGGGATCTTTTTCCCTGCTTTTCAAACTTTTACTACATACTATATATGAACCTTGAGAAAGATCTTTTCAGTACTTTCTGAGATATGTAGCAGTAACAAACTTCAATTATCAAAATTCAAGATGGCTACCTGTCGATCATCTTGCTGACCGATCTGTCCCAAAATGCAATATGCATAACTAGGGTCGTAGGGGAACATACATATAAAATTTGAGAAAGATTCCTTCAGTACTTTCTGGGAAATAGTGTTAACAAACTTTAACTATCAAAATCCAAGATGGCCGCCAGTCGGCTATCTTGTTGACCGATCACTCCCAAAATGCAATATGCACAACTAGGGTTCAAGGGGAACATGCATATGAAATTTTGAAGAGAGATCCCTTCAGTACTTTCTGAGAAATAGCGGTAACAAACTTTAACTATCAAAATCCAAGATGGCCGTCAGTCGGTCGGCCATCTTGTTGACTGATTGGTCCCAAAATGCAATATGCACAACTAGGGCCCTAGGGGAACCTATATATGAAATTTGAGAAAGATCCCTTCAAAACTTTCTGAGAAATAGCGGTAACAAACTTTAACTATCAAAATCCAAGATGGCCGCCGGTCGGCCATCATTGTTGACCGATTGGTCCCAAAATGCAATAATGCACAACTAGGGCCCTAGGAGAACCAACATATGATATTTGAGAAAGATCCCTTAAGTACTTTCTGAGAAATAGCGGTAACAAACTTTAACTATCAAAATCCAAGATGGCCGCCAGTCGGCCATCTTGTTGACCGATCTGTCCCAAAATGCAATATGCACAACTAGGGCCCTAGGAGAACCAACATATGAAATTTGAGAAAGATCCCTTCAAAACTTTCTGAGAAATAGCGGTAACAAACTTTAACTATCAAAATCCAAGATGGCCGCCAGTCGACCATTTTGTTGACCGATCTGTCCCCAAAATGCAATATGCACAACTAGGGCCCTAGGAGAACCAACATATGAAATTTGAGAAAGATCCCTTCATAACTTTCTGAGAAATAGCGGTAACAAACTTTAACTATCAAAATCCAAGATGGCCGCCAGTCGGCCATCTTGTTGACCGATTGGTCCCAAAATGCAATATGCACAACTAGGGCCCTAGGAGAACCAACATATGAAATTTGAGAAAGATCCCTTCAAAACTTTCTGAGAAATAGCGGTAACAAACTTTAACTATCAAAATCCAAGATGGCCGCCAGTCGGCCATCTTGTTGACCGATTGGTCCCAAAATGCAATATGCACAACTAGGGCCCTAGGGGAACCTACATGTGAAATTTGAGACAGATCCCTTAAGTACTTTCTGAGAAATAGCGGTAACAAACTTTAACTATCAAAATCCAAGATGGCCGCCAGTCGGCCATCTTGTTGACCGATTGGTCCCAAAATGCAATATGCACAACTAGGGCCCTAGGGGAACCTACATGTGAAAATTTGAGAAAGATCCCTTCAAAACTTTCTGAGAAATAGCGGTAACAAACTTTAACTATCAAAATCCAAGATGGCCGCCAGTCGGCCATCTTGTTGACCGATTGGTCCCAAAATGCAATATGCACACAACTAGGGCCCTAGGGGAACCTACATGTGAAATTTGAGAAAGCTCCCTTCTGTACTTTCTGAGAAAATAGCGGTAACAAGAATTGTTAACGGACGGACGGACGGACGGACGGAAGGACGGACGGACGGAAGGACGGACGGAACGACGGACCACGGACGAAAGGCGATTTGAATAGCCCACCATCTGATGATGGTGGGCTAAAAACAAGAGGCCCATGGCCCTTAACGGTCATCTGACTCATTGCACAAAACAACAAAGTCACAGTATAAAGTATTGGTTAACGATTAATATAAACAATTCAAGGAACTCCTTAGTTGAATATGTAAGTTTCTGAAATAGGTAAATGTCATTTGTTAACAAACTTGGTAGCCCTTCATCCATACATGGTTTGTAACCCATTCACGGATTAATATAAAGGAGGAGTCAGATTTTAAAGCCAAATTTCAGCAAAGCTTCCATTTTGGACATCTGCCATACTATCTCCATGGGTCTTAGCTTGGTCCTTTATAAAAATATGATTGTCCTCACCTAAAGTTCCCCCTTCTGAATCAATTAAAACCCCTATAGACCAATTTTCCTTGAGATCAGAGACTGAAACCTGAAAAACATGTAGTAGGCTAGCGGCCATCTTTGAATACCAAAATCTTTATGAAAATGTTTGCATGTTGTTCGGAATCAATTTAAACCCCTATAGACCAATTTTCATTGAGATAGGAGACCGAAATCTGAAAACAGGAAGTGGGCCAACTAAAATTAAGAAAATTTGCCCTTTTGGGGTCGGACCAGACTCATTTATATAAAATACGAAAATACGATTGTCCTTCTCCAATGATACTTCACACCAAATATGGATGAAATTCATCTAAGGATGAAGGAGGAGTAGGATTTAAAAGCTTAAATTAAGAAAATTTCCCCTTTTTTGGCCCCGTCCCTCTGCCCCTAGGGGTCGGACCTATCTCATTTATATAAAAATATGATTGTCCTTCCCCCAATTGATATTTTATACACTAAATATAGATGAAATCTATTCAAGGATGAAGGAGAAGTAGTATTTTAAAGCTAAAATTAGGAAAATTTGCCCAATTTGGGGCCCCACCCCTCAGCCCCTAGGGTCGGACCAGGCTCATTTATATAAAAAATGATTGTCCCTTCCCCAATGATATTTTACACTAAAATATAGATGAAATCCATTCAAGGATGAAGGAGTTGTAGGATTTTAAAGCTAAAATTAATAAAATTTTTGCCATTTTTAGGGCCCCATCCCTCAGCCCCTAGGGTCGAGACCCAGACCTCATTTATATAGAATAAGGATTGTTCCTTACCGCAAGTGATGTTACACCCCGATAAAATGGATTGAAAATCCCTCCCAAGGATGAAATAGGAGAATCAGGATGTAATACAATCTTAAAAATAAATAACAATTTTGCCCCCTTTAGGAGCCCAACCCTTTCTGACTCCTAAGGGGGTTGGACCCATGCCTGAATTATTATAATATGATTTGTCCCATCCCCAATGATGTTTTTCACACCAAATATGGATGAAATACATGCAATGATGCAAGGAGAGTAGTAGGTACTATGTCTAAAATAAAGAAAATTTGCCCTTTGTGGAGCCCCGCCCCCTCAGCCCCACTATTGAGGTTTGGATTCCCTATCTCATATATTAAAAAATAATGATTGTCCTTCCCCAATAATGTATCACATCAAATATGGATGAAATCCATCAAAGGATGAAGGAGAGTAGGATTTTAAAGCTTAAATTAAGAAAATTTGCCCTTTTGGAGCCCCGCCCATCTGCCCCTAGGGGTCGGACCAGGCTCATTTATATAAAAATATGATTGACCTTCCCCAATGATATATTTTACACCAAATATAGATGAAATCCATCCAAGGATGAAGGAGGAGTAGGATTTTAAAGCTAAAATTAAAAAAATTTGCACTTTCGGAGCCCCACCCCTCAGCCCCTAGGGGTCGGACCAGGCTCATTTATGTAAAATATGATTATCCATCCCCAATGATGTTTCACACCAAATATGGATGAAATTCATACAAGGATGAAGGAGGAGTAGGATTTTTAAATCTTAAATTAATAAAATTTGCACATTTTCGGAGCCCCACCACTCAGCCCCCTAGGGGTCGGACCAGGCTCATTTATGTAAAATTAAGAATTATCCATCCCCAATGATGTTTTCACACCAAATATGGATGAAATCCATCCAAGGATGAAGGAGTAGTAGGATTTTAAAGCTAAAATTAAGAAAATTTGCCCATTTTTGGCCCCATCCCTCAGCCCCTAGGGGTCGGACCAGGCTCAATTATATAAAATATGACTGTCCTTTCCCAATGATATTTCACACCAAATATGGATGAAATCCATCCAAGGATGAAGGAGAGTAGGATTTTTAAAAGCTTAAATTAAGAAAATTTTGCCCTTTTTTTGGGCCCCGCCCCTCTGCTCCTAGGGGTCGACTTATCCCATTATTATTATAAAATAAGATTGTCCTATCCCACCAATGATATTTTTTAAACCAACAATATCAGATGAACATACCAATCAACGATTAAGGAGATAAGGAATATTAAGCTAAAAATAAAGAAAATTAGCCCTAGATAAAGGCCCCAAACCTCTAGCCCCAATGGATTGGTACCTATGCTCATTATATAAAATAAGAATTTGTCCTATCCACAATGATGCTTCACACCAAACTAAGTATGTAAATTCCATCTGAGGAAGAAAGAGTAAGTAGGATTTTAAAGGCTTGAAATATAAGAAAATTAGCCCTTTATTAGGGTGCCCCACCCCACAGCCCCTAGTGGTCGGACCAGGTTCAATTTATAAATAAATATGATCTGTATCTTCCCCAAGTGAATCTTTCACCACCAAATTATGGATGTAATCCCGCTCAAAGGGTTAAGAGAGGAGTTAGGCTTTTTGTATAAATAGTCTTACGCACGACACACGACGCACAGCGCACGACCACGGACAGACGAAACACGATGACAATAGGTCATCCTGACCTACGGTCAGATGACCTAAACAAGAGGCCCATGGGCCTTAGCGGTCACCTTGAAATCATTCAGACACAGAATGAAACAAAGACATGCATATAAACACTATAAATATAAATTGGCCCATCAGGCCCTGAAGTCAGTCAGTGATTTTAAAAATTTTTAATCTATGAAGATTATTTGGTTCCATCAAATCAGTGAATTCAGGAGAAAGATTTTTGAAATGTTATCCATTTTGACCCTTTTGGCCCAACACCCCCTCTCGCCCCTGGGGTCGGCCAGGACCAAATATGGATATGATGTTAAATGCTATCTCAGGTTCTACCAGTTCCAGAATTTTCAGAGGGAAGAATTATTTTTGAAATGTTTATAAGCTATTTGACCGGTTTTTTGGTACCGCCCCTAAGGCCCCTGGGAAATCAGTACATGGAAAATTAGGTACTAAAGGAGTTCAATGGCCAACACATAGAGTAAATTCTGACTACACAATTTTGACGGAATTTTCCTATTATAAATGAACTACATAATGCTCAAAAAAGTGTTTGTCCTTTATAAAAAGACGTAAATGTAGTGCAAACTTAACCCCCTTCCCTAGGGGGAAAACCAGAGACCCACAGGGTTCATATAAATTCACAATTTTCAAAAAACACCTTAAGACCTGTCCAAATCTAAGAAGAGTATTATTGATTCTATAACCAAATTCCAGTATTTACCGAAAGAATATTTTTACAAGTTTCTAGCCTATTTGCCCCCTTCCCGGCCCCGCCCCTCTGCCCCTAGGGGGTTGACCAGGATATTAAAATGTTATCTCAATGCTTATAAATTCTAAACAAGTTTGACTCATTTCGTATTAAACTTGAGCAAAAAAATGCTCATAAATGTGTTTTCACTATATAAACTATAGTAAAACTTGACCCCTTCCCCCAGGGGGAAACGTGAGACCCCAGGGTCATATAATTCACAATTTTGGTAAAGGACCTCAAGACCATTTAATCTATGAAGAGTAATGTGAATTCTAACCATTTCCAGAATTTCAGAAGAAGATTTTTGAAGATATAGCCTATTTGACCCCTTTTGACCCCGCCCCTAAGGCCCCTGGGGTTCAGTCATGGAAAATTGTGTTAATAGGATTCAATGGCAATCTCATACTGATAATTCTGACAATATTTGACTCATTTCCTATTACAAATGATCAAATAATACTCAAAAATGTGTTTTCCCTATATAAACTATAGTAAACTTAACCCCCTCCCCAGGGGGAAACCCGAGACCCCAGGGTCATATAATTCACAATTTTTGTAAATGACCTTATGACCTTTCTATCTATGAAGAGTATTTAATTCCATCACATCTGTGAGTGGAGAAGAAGATTTTTGAAATTATAGTCAATTTAACCTCTTTTGGCCCCTCCCATAGCTCCCTGGGGGGTGGGGACCGTATAATTCACAATTTTGATTGGCCTTATGCCTTAGAAGGTTTGTGCAAAATTTCATTGAAATTGCTTCAACAGTTTTTGAGAAGAAGTCGAAAATGTAAATTGTTTTACGGACATACGACGCACGACGGACGACGCAACGACGCACGACGGACGACGGACGACGACGGACAAAAGGCGATTAGAATAGGTCACTTGAGACTTCGTCTCAGGTGACCTAAAAAGCTTCATAGAAGATTAGTTTCTTTATATATCTTGGCAAGACAATCAAATCATTACTATTTTGAGTTACACAATAATGTGCTGATGGTGTGAATCCGGTATGTTCCGATCGAGCTGGGTTGCATAATGATATGATGACACTCACAATTATCATTTCTAAATGCAGGTAACTTTAAATAGAAAAATTGCCGTGTTAAGAATGCTTTAAAAATCGTCAAAATACAAAAATCGTAATATTTTTTCTCAGGGGGAGACCCCCGTACCCCCCAAAAAAAAAATCTCGCACCTATGGCGCTTGCAAAATCAACAAAATGCAATGTAAAACTCATCTCAGCACTTCCAAATTGTAAAAAAAATTTCCCAGGGGAGACCCCCGGACCCGCGATACACCAAAATCTAGCGCCTTTGGCGCTCAAAAAAACATCAAAATTCATTGTAAAACTCATCTCAGTCATTCTAAATCGTAATGTTTTTTCCAGGGGATACCCCAGACCCCCCCCCCCCCCCCCCCAAACTTGCACGCTAATTTACGTATTCATTAATTTTCAGTTAGCGAAGCCACTGTCTATAGATGTGTACAAGGATTATATGTAATGATATATGAAAAAGTATATCTCCTGTGGGTGCGGGGTGCGCGAGAGGGGGGGGGGGGGGGTTGTTACGAAATATTGAGGACCTTTGCCCCCCCCCATTACGTTTCATCTTCCTAGCCACTGTAGTCCAATAATCACTATTTGTCAAACATAATAGGTAAGCCACAGTATCCAGCTATATTCAGGGACCTCATGGTGACCATCGATAAATGGCCAGAGGCAGAATCGTTGCCTTCTGTGTTTGTACGGCTTTATCTGAATGGGGCCAGTATCTTTGTACAGTACATTGTTTTCAATGGAAGTTTGTTAAGACAAACAAAGATACTTTACCTGTTTAAAAATCATGTTACATAAGGCCAAAAAAATGTTTGTTTAGGTTACCTGACCGAACCTAATTTTTTTACCCTCCTGACCCTACTTTTTTTTCCACTTTTCTACAAAAAAAGTCAGGATTTCGATCTCAGACTCCCCGTTCCATCCATCATTTTAGAGTGAAAGACACTAAAACTAAATAGAAGAAAAAATCCTCCCGACCGACCGACCGACCCACCTTTATTTTGCTAATGTAACCCTAAACAGACATTTTTTTCGTTATGAATTTGAAATACATAAATACCATTTTTAATTAGATACCACGTACATTTACATGCATGTTGGAAAAGCCTGGGTAGACATGTACATCGTATCCTGGGGATAGATAAGGCGAGGTAAAAACTAGCTGGTAAAACATAGTAAGTGATGCTCCTACATGTAAAATTATTGTAAATGACAGACAGCCGTGAAGTGGATGCTGACGGGAGCTGTACTATGCGTAAATCTATTATGATCAAAAATTAATTATAGATCAGGTACTTATTAAACATTATAATATTTTTTTTTTATTATTTTTTTATTTTTCAAAAGTTTTTTTTTTTACATATATATTAAGATTGTACAGAATATAGAATTACATACAAAACATAACATGCAAAGTGAACACACATACACACACTCAGCATGCACATTCGAACATCTTATTATAACAGATTAATGGTAGGTAACGATACAAATAAAAAACAAAAAGCAAAATTTGAAGACCAGAGAGTCAGAGACAGATAAACAAAACAAAAGTATACAAAAAAAAAACATCTATTGACACCATCACAATGAGATGAACAGGAAGAGCAAACAAAACAGAAAACATGGACGAACAAACAGGCCAGACATTAAAACAGGATTGACAGACTTACATTGTACGTGTAGTATCAGAATGTCAACTGATAACATGGATGGACATAATGACAAAACATGGACTGGACAAAAGAAAAGGGGGAGACTACATACTGTGATATAATAAACACTTCATTTCACAACATTAGCCAAAGCGAAGCTATCCAATTTTAAGAAAAGAGAGATCTCATACGTAATTGAGAAAAAGCATAACAATCAATAAATAAACATGTGACTCAGGGACCTCGCCAAAAATATTATTGGTGCTTCTTGCCAGTAGAGGACTGGACGTTGGGTGGAACATATAAAACCAGATGGCCCAGAGGGCCTGTATCCGCTCACGCGGAGCGCTGGTTTTTGATAATGCCAAGTAACTTGTTCAAGAATACCAGGTTTCATTGTTTCTTTTCTGAGAGGAAAGAGAATATAATACTACTCTAATTCACCCTATAGGGTCCCCGCCCCTTTCCTGCCCCAGGGGGGTCAGAGCCAAATAATTTACACAAGGTTCTGGTTCCCCTTTTTCCCAAGGATGTTTGGGTGGTGCCAAATTTTGCGTTACAATCCCTGCAAAGAACCTCTATGGTGACAAATAGTCGATTTAAAGGATTTAACCTCTAGATTTCCCCAATTGGTCCCCGCCATCTCCTGCCCCCGGGGTGTCAGAGGCCAAAAATTTATACAAGTTTTCTAGTTCCCCTTTCCCCCAAGGATGTTTTGTGGCCAAATTTTGGTTACATTCCATGAATGAACTCTAGGACAAGTAGTGATTATAAAAGGATTTTACCTCTATTTCCCCTATTGGGGCCCCACCCCTCCTGCCCCATGGGGGGTCAGAGCAAAATTTATACCAAACTCTGTTCTTATTCCCCCAAGGATGTTTTGTGGCCAAAGTTTGGTTACATTCCATGCAGACTAGTAGTGGATTTAAAGGATTTACCTCTATTTCCCCCTATTGGCCCCCCACCCCTCCCTGCCCCCGGGGTGCGTCAGAGCCAAAATTTATACAAGTATCTGTTCACCCCTTCCCCCAAGGAATGTTTGTGGCCAAATTTGGTTACATTCCATGCAGAACTCTAGGACTAGTAGCGATTTAAAGGAAATGTTGACGGACAGACGGAGGCCGACGGACGCTGCGCCATGACATAAGCTCACCGGCCCTTCGGGCCAGGTGAGCTAAAAACCTTGTATGATATAATAATATGGATATGAGAGCCATATAAAAAAAAAAAAAAAAAAAGATGCAAAAAACTAAAAAAATAACTTAAATGTCATATTCCTAACAATGGCAACCATTTTTTTCCCAATCATATTTCATTTGAAAGGAATCGCTTTTATTAAAAACTATATATTTCTGGATACTGTAGTGATCTTTTTATAACATTTACAAGTGCATTGATGTTAAGTGTTTTATGGAGACATTTTGTTTTATAAATATAATGCTTAATAATAAGATTTCATTTACAGTCCCCCCCCCCCCCCCCCAGACCACATAGCAAATGTGGTGAAAATTACTTCACCAAAGAGTAATAGTGTCCCTTTATTCATTAAGAAAGGGATAAACAGGATTATCTCCAAGAAAATAATCAAAACTCTCAACTAAAGTGCTTGGACTTCGGTACATTCCTAAAGACATATGTACTAATTGTATTCTCTTTCCCCTGTTACAAAATGTACAAAAATGGACTAAGGGTGCAAATTAATCTTTATGTAGAAAGGAATGCAACCACTGAAGTTTTGAACCTATAGTATTTTTCCCCATTTTCTTTTTATCATAGTCTAAAATTCAAGTGTTTCCCACTTCCATGTACCTGTTGTGATGTTAACAGCTGAGTAATCAAACATTTAGTTTATTATTTATAAAAGATCTTTAAGACCCCCTTTTGACTCTTAAAGAAAATCTGAAATTCAAGTGGTATAATGGTTAGAGGGAGTATCTTCCAAATGCGATTGTACATCAATTTTTATTTTTTCGAAGGAAATTCTTGGCTGCAGAAACAAGACCTTGAAACTGTAGAAAATTAGTATGAATGTTAAAAAAATATTATGAAAATTTGTTGAAAGTGAAAAAGGTTAAAGCTGTCAGGATTCTTAATAAAGGTCATTGATGGTAATTACACCAGCATTTGAACCAGATTTTGATAAAATATGCATTTATTTTCCAACTTTAATATCTGCATTATACCAATATAAATTTGTTTCCAATATGGTTTTCTTGTTTATATCTTAGATCTAGATTGGATTGATATTGGGGAATTATTCAACTTAAATACACATTGGAGAACATCTTTCCAAAACATGTTTTGGCAGTTAATTAGGTATTGTTTAATATATTCATTCCCTCATTTATATACATTTATCAATATTTATACAATAAATGTAATAGTGATTTCCACTTTCCTGTTAATACAAAGTTCTCCTTATCCACCCTACATTTTTAAAGAGTCTATAAAGGTTTGCACATCTATCATTTTCCAGTCCCCCATCCTTATGGTTTCCTGAATAAATGAAACATCTTTTTTAATTTTTATGAGATTTACTACTACCCATCATAGAAATTCAAATAAGAGAGAATTTAGATTTTGAAAGAAAGCTTGTCTGATGGGTTTGGTAAGGTGATAAAATAATTAATTAAGCTGAGAAATAAGTAAAGATTTAATTATGTTGATTCTTCCTATTGGAGTTAGTCTGCGTTTACTCCACATTTTAAGTATTGACTTTAATTTACAATTTTTTTTATCAAAATTCATTTCTGGAATCTCGCTTAAATTGACCGAAAAATCAATTCCCAAAAAAGTGAATTTGTTTCTACCCCCGTAAAAGATTATATTCTGGAAAAAAATGTTCCTCACTGTACTTTTTGCTTCCTATCCATACTACCTGTGTTTTACTGGTGTTGACATTTAGTCCTGATATTTTAGCAAAATTGTTTAATTCATTTATTGATTCCCTTAATGACATCTCTGAACCATCTAGTATTAGACCTGTGTCATCAGCTTTATTGTAAGTTCAAGATGTCTACATTATCAATTTGGATACCTTTTATTTCGACATTTGACCTAATTCTAGCAGCTAGTATTTCTACGCAAAGAACAAAAATGTATGGGGCGATCGGATCTCCCTGACGGCAACCACGTTTGATAGAGACAGGCAAGGAAAGATTTCCACCTTGATTTACAAAAGACATACATTATTATGTAATGTTTGGACCCATTTTCTAATACCAACCCCAAAATTGAAATAATTTAACACATCATTAATAAATTCCCAAGAAACAGAATCAAAAGCTTTTTCGAAGTCTATCAAGAGTATCATACCTGGAATGTTTAGATCTTCTACATAACACATAGCATCATAAAGTGTTCGAATATTTTCTCCAATATAGCGTCCTGATAAGAATCCTGTCTGATCTTCATTTATTAATTTATCTAGCAACGACC
This sequence comes from Argopecten irradians, assembly GCF_041381155.1. Lineage (NCBI taxonomy): Eukaryota > Metazoa > Mollusca > Bivalvia > Pectinida > Pectinidae > Argopecten > Argopecten irradians. The sequence continues at coordinate 47,818 of NW_027187629.1, read as the reverse complement.
GAATTCTATGAGAGATAACACCAGATGCAATTTTATAAACAGTATTTAAAAGAGTAATTGGTCTCCAGTTTTTTAAAAGGTGGCGTGGTTTATCCCCCTTTGGTAGACATGTAATAATGCCTTGTCTTTGTGTTATAGAAAATTGACCTGTTGAGAAACTACAATTTAATTGATCTTACAATGAACTCTCCTAAATATTTCCAAAACATTTTAAAAAATTCTACTGTGAAGCCATCAGAGCCTGGGCTTTTTATTATTTTTCATACCTTTCAGAGTGTTACTTGCTTCATCCATAGTTATGTAACCTTCTAACCTTTCTGACTCAAAATTACTTAATTTGGGAACCTCACAACCATTGAGATAATGATCTAAATTAATATTGTTCACTGCTCTAAAGCTATATAAATCAGTGTAAAAAGATTGAACTTCAAATAAAATATCATTTTGGTTTGTGATTATGTCACCATTCTCCTTCTGTATTTTTGGGATTATTTTTGGGGTAAAATTTCTATTTTCAATATGAAAAAAGTATGATGTAGGCTTTTCTCCCTCTTCGATCTATTTATAAACAGTATAAATATGGTATTTTATATACATAGTCAGAATAGTCAGTGTCAAAAAAAAATTAATAAAAAGCAATTTGATGGAATTGGATATTCCAATAATCTTGAAATAAATGTTTTTCTTAATTATACACCAGGTATTTTGATTATATTCTTTTATTTTAATATATAATAAACAAGGATTTATAAGTAAGATATAAGGCTTCATTATCAAATTTATTAAAATGCAACAACCAGTTAAAATACATATCCCTATTGACTAGCATTAGCTTAACGTATTTGTGTGATGAGTACAATGTATATATAGGTAGAGAGGCTGCCACCTAAGAACAGCATGCTATAAATTGACCCCCTGGGGTTGGGATAAGGTGCGTATAATACAGGTGTTGTTAGCTGTGATACACCTGACTGAACATATTGAAGGGGCCCAATGAAGGTCCCAGGTCCCTGGCTGACCAATGTTAGGTAATTAAATTATCATATCGTGTGGTTGATGAAACAGTATGAAGTCCAAGTGACCATGGCAACGGCAGTCCTAGATTACCTTTCGAGCAGGCATCTACAATATATTGTACATGTACATGACGTATATGAGATACTTATAAATCCTTGATGGATCACACATTTTGTTACCACGTAACTCACGCGGTTTGTAAAAGGTCAGAATCGGAGATTATCAAATTATCAGAGTTTCTAAAATCAAAATAATTGTGACAAATACAGAATCTAATCAACAACTATGTATCTATAGTTTGAATTGGCAGAAGTTGGATTTATTTTGACTCTGTTTGATTTATTATCAGGCATGTGACCTACATTTTAGCAGAAACATATATATATTTTTCCACTTCTTCAAATAGTAGGCACTAACATCCCTAGTTTGTGCTTCCTACCACAAAACTAACTGGCAGCAAGCTCTGTTCACTCAAGGAATTAACGTTTTAATTAATGAGCATGTTGGGTCGAAATAACCCGCCGTATACATCAAACGGGCCGAGACATTTGTACCTGCACACAATAGATGTAAACAAACATGTAGACGAACACGTTGTGTTAGTGTTATTTCGGACTGAAGAAGGCCCTATAGTGGCTGAATATATATTCCATAGAAATGATTTTGATTTTACTTTGAATTTATTTTGGCCTTTTTATTTCGGATTATTAAAGGTAGGTTTCGCCCAATGAAATATAAAGACTACGAAATTGAAATTTATCCTATACATAGATATAATCTTCAGATCATCTTCAATGCATACAGCGAACGATATGGGTGGTCAGTTGCCTAGCTTGACCAGGAAAATACTCCTCTAAAAAATATCAGTACCCTGGGCCTTCTGGTTCTTGAGAAGAAGTTGTTTAAAGATTTTAGCCTATTTGACCCTCGTGACCTTGAATGAAGGTCAAGGTCATCTATTTGAACAAACTTGGTAGCCCTTCATCCCAGCATGCTACAGGCCTAATATCAGGTCTCCAGGCCTCTTAGTTATTCACAAGAAGTTTTTGAAAGGATTTTAGCCTATTTGACCCCTGTGACCTTGAATGAAGGTCAAGGTCATTTATTTGAACAAACTTGGTAGCCCTTCATCCCAGCATGTCACAGGCCCAATATCAGTACCCTGGGCCTTCTGGTTCTTGAGAAGAAGTTGTTTAAAGATTTTAGCCTATTTGACCCCCGTGACCTTGAATGAAGGTCAAGGTCATTTATTTGAACAAACTTGGCAGCCCTTCATCCCAGCATGTCACAGGCCTAATATCAGGTCTCTAGGCCTCTTAGTTATTCACAAGAAGTTTTTTTTAAAGGATTTTAGCCTATTTGACCCCTGTGACCTTGAATGAAGGTCAAGGTCATTTATTTGAACAAACTTGGTAGCCCTTCATCCCAGCATACTACAGGCCTAATATCAGTACCCGGGGCCTTCTGGTTCTTGAGAAGAAGTCGTTTAAAGATTTTAGCCTTTTTGACCCCTGTGACCTTGAATGAAGGTCAAGGTCATTTATTTGAACAAACTTGGTAGCCCTCCATCCCAGCAACCTACAGGCCAAATATGAGTACCCTGGGCCTTCCGGTTATTGAGAAGAAGTCGTTTGAATGAAAAGTTTACGGACGGCGGACGGCGCACGACGACGGACGGTGCATGATGACAATAGGTCATCCTGACCCTTTGGGTCAGATGACCTAAAAATAGAGCGAAGTCAAGCTTTACATAGAACATGACGTATTTTTTCCAAAAGGAGGCCGCAGCAACAAACGGAAGCGTGCAACAAAATGTCAAATAGAAGTGACAGTCTTGCCACGGCAGATAAAAAACAACAACAAATCGAAGTGCGAGGGACTGTTTATACATATCATATAATCTAAAACACTTCATGTTACTTACATACGCTCGCTAACTTTGTACACCAAATATACATGTAGTTAGTCTGCGGTTGTTTGTGCGCTGGCATATGTGTTGAAATTTAACTCACCACGTGCAATGCCGTTACACGAGTCCCAACAGATCCCGGCAAGTTCCGCTTGAGATGTGGCTTCTGTTTCTTCTATTGCTAAGTTACATGCCATCTCTGAATTCAATTCCCTATAGATATCCTAGGGTGCTACCGAATCCATTATAATTTCCTCCACTTTGTTGCCGATTCAGATATATTTTTTTTAATCTCACACACATTCGTTCAGCCATTTTGTTTACTTTTAGTGCGTGACAATGCGCATGCGCCAAACTTCGACAACACAATCCATCGCAGCTTCATTTGCATATTATTTTGTCTGACGGACACCGTAATAAATCAAGGATTTCCTTCAATTTTGGATTCAAGACACATTTTTTCAATCTCAAACACATAAAGAAATTAAATTGAGATATTTTAATATGTTTTTTCATCTTTTCTTCCGCTTATCGAATTTCACAAAAAAATATTTACATGGTTTGGCGAAACCTACCTTTAATATACTAGCTTTATACCGTTTTTCCTCATTATGAAGGAATTAACGCAACAAGGATATGGCGAATACTTGGCACATCTTAATGAAAAAAGATGGCCGATAAGTTTTATTATATGATCTTTCAATTAAAGTTTTCAATAAAATAAGATTTTACAAAAAACTATGAGTGAAGGTGCGGCTTTAAAATCGCCACAAAGCTTCATATATAAACACAATATGTGAAGCTGCCGCCACCCTTGTTTTATTTCTGATTTTAGCGATCGGTACCTTTGATCTATGTTGATGCTCGCGAGCAGCCACATGCCCGATACTGAATTATTGCTTACTCAATCGGTTGACACAATAAAATGTAATTTCTAATGTCGACTTTTAACGTCTATGGATGATTTTTTATATTTCCAATGCTTTGCAACGCGCCAGGTTCCATGAAGCAAATGCATTACGTATATACATTTGACAGGGCATAAAACTAAATATTCGTGCACCTTGCCGTTTTGAAAACTATATTCCATACATTCATAGTTAAACATTTTATGAAGGACTTAATCTTTTTATGTTTATATGTCCTTAATATTAATCAAAATATTTTGCTGATCAAAATATCTCTTAGGCCTCAACAATGAAAATCTTACTTCACGTTAGGTTCATCACTTTATGTGTTATAACAAGAATTCCATCTACGTCTTTGGTTCGAACTACCCTAAGTAAGATTGATAAAAAGTCAATGTTTAAACTATATATCACTAGCTAAGAAAAATAGTTTTTACTGGGAAAATGCGGACTTTACTCATCCATTGATGAGACATAACCAGTGTGTGGTTTAACATAAACCTGTACGCAGTTCATTTGCTTTTATAACTTCTACTAAACATCCTTATATAAATTAAATTGTATGATAATATGTATTGATACATTATACTTTTTATGTATCAATTCAAATAAACATTACAGTACGAATGATTTCCAGTAATTAATGGCAATTTTATGTTGCAATAAATATTATGTTTCTGATCGCAATAAATATTTCCATCTAGTCCATATAGACTATCTCTGTTACACATCATCTAGTCTGTCTGTGGTCTGAATGTAGTGGACATATCATCTGGACACACGATGTCCACCTGTAGTGGACACCGTGTTCACACGTTGTGCACTCCATGTCTACATGTAGTCTAAATCTTGTGCACTCCGTGTCTACCTGTAATCTAAATCTTATGCACTCCGTGTCTATCCAGTGGCGTAGGAAGATGAAACGTCATGGGGGGGCAAAGGTCCTCATTATTTTGTAACCCCCCCCCCCCCCCCCCCCCGCCACACCTACAGGAGGAGATTAATTCAACTCCCAACCATATAATATATGCTTTATGTACATTTTTCATATATCATTAATTTAATCCTTGTACACATTTATAGACAGTGGGGTCGCTAAAAGGAAATTAACGAATACGCAAATTGGCCAAATTAGCGTGTGAGCGTCGAAGGCGCGAGATTTTTGTGTTTTATTAGGGGTCTGAGGGTGACCCCCGGGATGAGTTTTATGTATTTAGATGATTTTGCGATCGCCCGAAAGCGCGAGATTTTGGTGTTTGGGGGGGTCCAGGGGTCTCCCCCGGGAAAAAATTACAATTTAGAATGGCATAGATGAGTTTTACGATGCATTTTGATGAACTTGCGAGTGCCCAAAGGCGCAAGAATTTGGTGTTAGGGGGGTCCGGGGGTCTCCCCTGGGAAAAAAATTACGATTTAGAATGGCTGAGATGAGTTTTACGATAAAGTTTGATGATTATAAAACGTTCTTAATATGGTAATTTTTCAATTTAAAGCTACCTGCATTTAGAAATGATAATTGTGTCGTAATAACATTATGCAACCCTACTCGATCTGAATATACCGGCTTCACACCATCGGCACATTGTTGTGTAACATAAAAAAATGAATTAATTGTCTCGCTAAGACATATAAACAAATTGATCTTTTAAGAGACATTTTTTAAAATAGTACATAGAATTCCTTGATGGACATTTTTAGTCTAGTTTGTGTGTATTGAATTTTTACTATTTAAGGTTTGACATTATGTGCTTGAACGTTTTAGGAAATGCGCCGCGCAGCGGAAAATTTTCTAGAATGAAGTACGAAAAATGTGCCGGAGGACCCTTTTTTCTTTCATAAAGCATTTTTAGAAAATTTCAGTCGGCGAAAATGGGGGGCAAAAAGACATGTTTGCCCCCCCTGCCCCCCCGCTTCCTACGCCCCTGCTATCTGTAGCCTAAACCTTGTGCACTCCGTGTCTACCTGTAGTCTAAACCTCGTGCACTCCGTGTCCACTCGTAGCTTTGATGGCGAAATTGTTGATGGGGTATTTGATGATTTATTAAATAACGAAATTACTGAGGACGAAATAACTTGTTCTATTGCCGGTTTAAGTAATAATAAGGCTCCAGGTCATGATGGAATTCTAAATGAATACTTAAAATCCACCGCAGAAATTCTTATGCCATTATATTTTCATAAGAGAAATTTGAGTTTTATTTTATTTTTAAAATTTGAATTTGAATCTTCATTTCCCTATTTATATTAGGAAACAATTTGGTCAAATTTAACTATTCTAGTTTTCGTCTTTATATTGCAGTATTTTGTAAATAAGTTATTGAGAAAACTTGTATATGAATTACATTCCTTAGAAAGACTGTCCTTTGAATTCTACCTTCCTGTTGTAATATTTGAGTAAAAGATATCAGCTGATTAGACAGACGCTGTGAATTTTTCTATCAAACAAGATTAATGAACAAACATTGCTTTGTACATAAATTTCGTATTTCCGTTCTGAGAGATTTATTATTTACCTATACTCTTTAAAGGTTTACCTCCGGCTACCGAGTGACACCAGCCTTTGTATTCAAGTTAATTTTTACGTCCTAATGTCATTAAGAATATAATACCCTTCACATAAGGTTACCTAGGGATTACCTGCATATAGATCACTTCAGGGTCCGAACCCACGCGTAGTTCTGCGTATGCCTCTACAGTCCTTAGGGCTACCTTATTTACATATCTAAAGGAAATCTCCAAAATGACCAATCAAATCATGTAATTAACTCTCACCTTGGAGCAGCGATATTTAACTTTCCGAAAAATCGCCCAGGTCCTCACTTTCGGACTGGACGAATAAAGAGAAACATCTATTTGAAAAGCTGTCTCCATTATATTTTACAGGTGAGAAAATGTTTTATTTTACAATCTTAATTGTATATATGATTTTGTATTGTAATTGTTCTATGTTTTCTTATGAACTATTCTATATTGTTATTCTAAAATGATTGTTCTCATATAGAATTTTTCTAGCATTACATGTATTTGCATTACACATTATTTAATTATTATTTTTATTAAAGAGAAATGAATGGTAACATTTTAATAACTCTTCAACAGTTCTAATTTGTTATCCTTAAATTATTGATCAAGTATTGTTTTTCCTAGCACTTTGAATGTATTTCATTGCTTTTTCATTGCAAATTATCATTTTTTGTTATTTTGTTAAAACCAAAATATGATAGCATTTGAATCACTTATATTCCTTTTTTGGTAACCATTTCACTTTATTAATCATTCTAAACATTTACTGAAAACACCTATAAGTGAATCTAACCAGATCTATCAATCTGTTAATTGCCTTGTTACTTTAAATTTTAGTGAATTACCTCCCTTGTATTTATTGAGTGTTACTTAAAATCTTACGGAGTTACCTCCCTTGTTTTGATCAAATTATACAATTTGTCATGTAGAGTTATCCCCCTTGTTAACTTGTCAACTTCCCTTTATGTGAATGCTGAGATTAGAAAGAACTGATTGAAAAGTTTATTTTTATGATTATCAATAATGTAATCGATTGGTTACGATGTAAAGTTAAGAAGGTAATTGTTGATAGAATAATCATCGAATGCGATTTTGAGTAGACTATGTTTCACAGATTTCAAATACATGTAGATTTATTTTATAATAATGTGTTGTGACACAGCAGGTATATTTATATTGTTTCTGAACATTTGTTCTGTTCTATTTTTAAATACAATCTTTGTATTTTCATTGTGTAGGATGACCAGTTATTGTTATGTTTTGAATGTAGACTATAGGAATATTTACAAACAATGTTTCTAAACAGTATTGTACATCTAGTAATATAATTATATTTTCAAACTTCTAAATTATAAAGTAATTATGACTTGTTTGGTTAATCTGACTTATACCTTATTTACATTTTAATTATCAGTTATGAAGTTATAAAAGTGTTCAATAATTTCTTATCAAACTTGTAATCATAATCTTCAGCAGCCTTCATCCTAAACTTCTCATGCCAAGCTATATACTAATTTTCCCCATGTACATTATTATTCTCTGGTTGTATCTTAGTCTCTGGTCTCATATAACAATATAGGTTTACGTTATAGATTGTTGTTCGTAACTTTTACTGTATAACTACAGATTGTCATTATTATCTTTATAACTTTTGTGATTTTGTTTATTAACTTTCGGACTGGACGAATAAAGAGAAACATCTATTTGAAAAGCTGTCTCCATTATATTTTACAGAAAAACCAACAAAAACTTTATAAAAATATTGTAAGATATTTAATATCATATTTGATACGGGCTTCATTCCAAGCTCATGGAAAATAGGGGTTATAAAACCTATATATAAGCGTAAAGGGGATCCTAACAATTTAGATAATTATAGAGCAATAAGTCTTGTTTCTTGTCTCGGTAAAGTTTTTACATCCATATTAAATTGTAGACTAAACAAAATGGCTGATGAAATAAACTTGATAACTTCTGCCCAGGCAGGATTCAGGAAAAACCATTCTACAACTGATAATATTTTTATTCTACATGTTCTAACTTCTATCTATTTCTCACTTGGTAAAAAAAACTGTTCTGTTCGTTTGTTGATTTTATAAAAGCTTTTGATTCAGTTTGGAGACTCGGTTTATGGCAAAAAGTTCAAAGAAGCAATATAACAGGGAAAATGTTTAAAGCAATTATTAATCTATATGAAAATACAAAATCCTGTACATGTGTCAAAAATCGAAATGATGTATCTGATATGTTTACTTGCAACGTCGGTGTAAAGCAAGGAGAAAATTTGTCACCCTTCTTATTTGCTATTTTTCTTAATGATATTGAAACTTTTTTTGAAGAGCATGGTGTCAACTGTTTGAAGAATGTAAAAGATTTAGGTAATACTATTGGAATGTATATTAAACTATTTGTAATTCTTTATGCAGATGATACAGTTATAATGGCTGAATCAGCTAACGATCTACAGTCAGCCTTAAATAAATTTTGAAATTTATTGTGAAAATTGGAAACTTGAAGTAAACACAAATAAGACAAAAATTGTTATTTTTTTCAAAGAGGAAGTCTCGAACTCGTCCTCATTTCACATTATTTAACAAAGAGATTGAGATTGTAGATTCGTTTTCTTATCTAGGAATATTGATGAATTACAATGGGAGTTTTCATAAAACGAAATTGAAACTGTTGGAACAGTCAAGAAAAGCTATGTTTGCTGTTTACAAGAAAATAAGAAACATCCCTCTTCCTATTGATCTCCAGTTAAAAGTATAAGATTCCCTTGTTTTACCAATATTGATGTACTCAGTAGAAGTATGGGGTCACGAAAATATTACAGCTATAGAAAATCTTCATTTACAGTTTTGTAAACATATACTCGGCGTTAGGAAAAGTACGTGTAATTACATGGTATATGGTGAATTAGGGAGATTCCCTCACTATATAGAGGTTAAAAACAGAATTATTATGTTCTGGCACAAATTGATTATTACTGATAATCTTTCAAGTAATATATATAAGTTGCATGATGTTAAACTTGCAAACAAATAATATCATGGAATTCAAATGGATGCATAATGTTAAAAATATTTTTGAAGAAACTGGTTTGAATTATATATGGGACTTCCAGAATGTATGTACATATAATAGAGAATATTTAAAATCTATCGTAAAACAAAGATTACAAGATCAATTTGTACAAAAATGGTTTAATGATATAGAGAATTCATCAAGAGGTCGTACTTATTCTATTTTTAAAAGTAATTTTGAATTTGAAAAGTATCTTGTGAAACTAAAGCCAATAGATAGACAAATCATCATAAAATTCAGAACCTCGAACAATGGACTGGGACCCCTGAAGTAAATAGAACTTGTAATCTATGTTTTACGGAAACGAATATCATTAGTTGTTTCAATGCAGTAATGAAATGGTGAAACGTTTACGAGAAATGTATAGACTTCTATACCAAGTTACTATTATAAAAACCATAGTGTTATCAAAATGAAAGGCCTGTTTACTATATGTAACATTACTGTTCTGACAAATATATGTAAGTTTTTGAAAAAACTTGTAAAACTTTTGATTGAGCATGTACATCACTAATTACATATTGTAATGCACTGTCGCGCTATGGGCCCAATATACTTGTATGTTTATATTATGTATAGTGACCTCCTTTACATACTTGTATGTCTTAGAGTGAAATAAAATCTGAACCGTAGTTCACACCGTGTGCACAATGTGTAACCTTTGTCTATTATCAACTGTACGTAGCGAGTACTGGCCATGGGGAGCCAGGCACCTTTGACTGGAGTCCTTCTAAAGACCTGAATGGACCTGAACGGGACCTGAAGGAGGACCTGTTTGTGCCGGAGGCTCTTTACATTATCCGTATCCCTCGTCCTTATTTCAGTCGCTATTTATAATTTTAGCAAATATTACAGATAAAATAGTTTAATTCTCTGTTAAAGCTTACCTTCCACAATCCATTTGTTTTGTTTTCAGCATGCCGCCTCATCCGTCAGCATCACGCGGATGTTCTACGGGATCGCGGGAAAATCTAACGTCACAAAGCTATAAATATAAAGCCTCGCCTGATTGGCTAAACGGACTATGACGTTATTTAAGGAATGATTTTTATTTTTTGTTGTTTACTGGTGTGTAAACTGCATTTTTTGTACAGATATTTTAAATGACGCGCGTCCATATGCGGAGTTTGCACCAGAATTCCAACCCGTCTACTGGGGGTGCTAGTGAGTTCAGGGGTAATATGACGAATATGACGAAAAGACGAAATTTAACAACTTTAAATTTCGTCTTTTCGCCGCGAAAAGACGAAAAGTCAAACACGAAAAGACGAAAGTGATACACGCTAATTAGCGACTTTGATTCTCGTCTTTTCGCCTTCAAAATTCTCGTCTTTTCGTCTTTTCGTCTTTTCGCCCCGAAAAGACGAAATTTAACAAACCTTAATTTTCGTCTTTTCGTCTTTTCGCCCCGAAAAGACGAAAATTAACAAACCTTAAATTTCGTCTTTTCGTCTTTTCGCCCCGAAAAGACGAAAATTAACAAACCTTAAATTTCGTCTTTTCGCCCCCCGAAAAGACGAAAATTAACAAACCTTAATTTTCGTCTTTTCGTCTTTTCGTCTTTTCGCCCCGAAAAGACGAAAATTAACAAACCTTAATTTTCGTCTTTTCGTCTTTTCGCCTTCCGGTCTGGTGTGGAAGTCATTTTGAAATCTTTTTATCTTAATATTGACTTAATTGTTCAATATAGAAGCATCAAAGTAGTTTATGATAACAATCGATTTATTAAATTGATAGTATTACAAGTATCTTCATCAATAACTAAGATTAGAAGTTTTAAAACAGAAGTCAACGTGTTTGTTTACAGCAGTTACGTAGATTTCTCACACGTGGCATATGCCACGTGCCACAAACAGATTCATCATTCCGCAAATCCTTTAGCGTGATTGATACATTTTTTTAAAATTCATTAATATCTTATTTTTTGTGTTCTAATCGCCCTCTTTAGCAATCACGCTTATCAAAACATTGCCGTGTATATGTAAGGACCATAATGAACTTAAGATGCTAAACATAGCACTTACAGGAGTTGCCTCCCCTACACAACTTGAAAAAAAAAAGTTGTCGGCGGGTATTATTTGAAAGCGTTTGAACCACGGATAAACTTGTTAACAAAATAATTTATGAAAGACAACTCGTGAATACAGTTAATTATAACAGTCAATCAGTAGGTACAATGTACTGTGTATTATTTGAAAAGACATTTTGACTACATACATGACATGGTCTTCATCATAATTGTACATTAGAAATTACATTATAATCTCCGTCGTATATGATAGATGACAAAGTATATCTGTAATTTGTATTTTTCGGGGCGAAAAGACGAAAAGACGAAAATTAAGGTTTGTTAATTTTCGTCTTTTCGCCCCGAAAAGACGAAAAGACGAAATTTAAAGATGTGTTTGTTAATTAATTTCGTCTTTTCGGGCGAAAAGACGAAAAGACGAATTTGGTTGTTAATTTTCGTCTTTTGGGGCGAAAAGAAAATTAAGGTTTTTAATTTTCGAAATTAGTTGATTTCGCTCGGGCGAAAAGAGAAATTTAAGGTTTGTAATTTTCGTCTTTTCGGGGCGAAAAGACGAAAAGACGAAAAGACGAGATTTTTGAAGGCGAAAAGACGAAAATTAAAGGCGCTAATTAGCGTGCTTCACTTTCGTCTTTTCGTGTTTGACTTTTCGTCTTTTCGTCTTTTCGCCGCGAAAAGACGAAATTTAAATTTGTTAATTTTCGTCTTTTCGGGGCGAAAAGACGAAAAGACGAGAATTAAGATATTTAATTTTCGTCTTTTCGCCCCGAAAAGACGAAAAGACGAAATGGCATAAATCAGCCACCGTAGTTTTTCCTTGTATTTTCGTGTATGTGTTACCTTAGAAGTGCTTCGGGCAAGAAGGGCTGCGCCCTTATTAAATCGTCTATCTAATACTCGACCTTTCTCTTTAGTTTACACTATTTGACTCTCTTCACCATCATCCTTAACAGTGAGGGAGGAGAAATAGGTTCCCATGTACCCCTCTGGCATTTTTATGGAACATGTTTTTTTTTTCATTTTATGCTTGTTGCCATTGACAAATAATGTCCCGTAGGGTCATATGTATATACCCGGCCTTCTATGTTTTCCGGCCGACTGTAAGTTACACTACATGGTACTATATAGAGTATTTTTTACCGTTTTTTATCTAGACCTCTAAAACGTCTAAAATGGTTATAGGGCACTCTGGTGGGTCCAAGATTATATAATCTGTTACTAATTCTCGATCAGATCCCTGTGGTCCTGAGGTGATGTTACTTATACTTTTTCTTGCATTTTCACTATGTAATCTGTTACGTATTCGAATATTTTCAACCCTGGAACCATCTGAGAATTAGTTACAGTTTATATCATTCATGGACCCACCAGAGTGCCCATAGACCGTTTTAGGGGTATAGATAAAAAAATCGGTAAAAATCATACTTTACATTTACTATACACGTAAAGGACACAAAACTTCTACCCAACCTAGCTTTAGCGGCTAAAAATCACATTTCTAGCACGTCTTCACAAAAACGGCTACTACCGTTGGAAAAAGCGATAGTTTCCCTCTCAAAATCATCCTCACACACCTATACAAAGTGCTCTCACCTTAAAAAAATAACACGCAAATATTCTCAGATTCTCAGATCCCTGTGGTATAACCGATCGGTTTGTTTGATATGTTGTGCCAGCAGTCCTCATGCTTTAGTAGTGTCATGCAAATGTGTCACGTGATTTGTGTACCTGTTCGTGCACCTGTACGTTCTTTATGTTCGCATTCACGCACTGGACAGAGACGGCTGGACATCGTTATTCATTGCTATCTACATGTATTTACCACACTTAGACAGATTAAAGTGGCGGACACGTTCTCTTCAAACGTAAGTTATTCTGTGTGATTTATTATTAATACCATGAAATCTTCTGAAGAACGACAAGAGCCGCGAAAGCGCTTGGGAGAAGCTATTCTTTTTTTTTATATTTTTGTTCTTAAGCGATACTGTGGCGTCCGGCGTCCGTCCATCAACAATCGACTTCTTCCCATAATCACTCGTCGGAATTCACAAAATTTGAATGATAGCATCCTTCTCATAAACTAAATGTAGAAACCGGTAGATATAGAAATATAGACAGACACATTCAAAAATGTATATGTTGTGATAGACGAGTACCATTTCATAATTAAATGCAATAATTACTTAGATATTAGAAACCGTTTTATCAAAAAATATCATCATAATAATCCTAGCATGGCCAAATTTATTCAACTTCTGGAAACAAGAAATAATAAAGAATTATCTAATTTAGGAAAATTTATAGTTTTTGCCATGAAAAAAAGAATAAATACTGTTTGAAACAAATGTAGAAACACTCTCTACACTAGCGTAGCGGTCGTGCACGTGTTGGGTGTATCTACACTATGTATGTGTGTCTGTGTGTTAAATATCTATGTGATTGTATATTGTAAGTTTTGTTGCACTGTATATATTCATGCACTTTTTTCTGATGAACCGTAAGGTTCAAGGAATTAAAGAATTGAATCCTTATGGATTACTGACTGTAAATTGTTCAAGTGATGGGGCTGACCCCCCCCCCCCCCCCCCCCCCCCCGGAGACTTGAGGGGCGGTGTCAAAAGGGATCAATTTGGCTGTTACCATTTAGCATGGGATATCACTCTTAATGCAATGGTAGCATCCTTATAGGGTGGGGATTCAAAATTATTCAAATGATGGGGCTGAACCCCATGGGGCCTGAGGGACGGTGTCAAAAGGGGTCAATTTGTCTATTTCCATGTAAACGACTTCTTCTGTAGGTAAGCATGGGAGAGCACTAAAAATGCAATGGTAGCATCCTTATAGTGTGAGGATTCAAAATTATACAAATGATGGGCTGACCCCCGGGAGCCAGAGGGGCGGGGTCAAAAGGGATCAATTTGGCTTTTACCGTATAAACTACTTCTTCTCTGTAACTTATCATGGGATAGCACTCATAATGCAATGGTAGCATCCTTATAGGATGGGGATTAAAATAGTAAAAAGATGGGGTTGACTCCCCGTCATATAAACGACTTCTGCTCTGAAACTAAGCATGGAAGAGCACTCATCATGCAATGGTAGCATCCTTGTAGAGTGGGGATTCAAAATTGTACAAATGACGAGGCTGACCCCATGGGGAATGATCGTGAGTGGCAGGGTCAAAAGGGGTCAATTTGGCTATTTCCTATAAACGACTCAGAAACTATGCACGGGATAGCACTCTTTATTCAATAGTAGCATCCATATACGGTGGGATTCAAAATTGATAAATGATAGGGCTGACCCCCGGGGGCTTGAGGGGCGGGGCCAAAAGGGTGAATTAGGCTACTTTTTCATATAAATTACTTCCTCTCTGACAATATGTATTGGATAGGATATTCCTATGGTATATATATCATCATTATTTGGTATGGATTTAAAAACAAACAAATCGTGGGTCAATTTGCTAATAATCTAATTTTCTAATTGTAAGATAAATACTCTAAAAAAACAGGTGAGAGACACAAGACGTCTGGATATATTTATGATGTTAGTTTGAAATTCATGCCAGGTCTTAGACTATTCTAAGACGTTCATTGGGAATATGGGGCATTTTAAGGGTCTAAATTAAAAAAAAAAAAATTTAGAAACGTTCTAAACTAATTTCCAGATCCTCCACAGGGATCTGAGAATTAGTCACAGTTTAGACCAGAGTGCCCTAAGACATATTTAGACGTTTTAAAGGTCTAAATCAGAAATCGGTAATTCTCGTATCCCCGTGATGTGGTGAGTTGACCACTTTTCACTAACCGGTCGTAGTATCCTATTGGCTGGATTAATATGCTGGTCACGTGGCACGAGGACTATTGTTGGTTCTGAATTTGGCGCCAGATCTCTGCCCACTTCTCAGATTTTCTCTGACGATACTGCACGCTCTTTGCTACCTATCCAAGATTCATCATGGAACTCTTCGTTGCGCTCTTCCTGGCATTGGAGGTGATCCTTCAGTGTCTAGGCAAGTTTGTGTACTGTGGTAAGGTATGTAACGTTCGTTTTTATTCCTAGTCCAGACTAAAGTTTTAAGTTATTTTCTTTTTTAAAACATTTTTTATCTGTGTAAGAACAATGGGATCGGGAACAAGTTATTTCAACTTATGAAGCCTTCTCATATTCACGGCAATATATATATATAATAGATGATTCTGATTTTAAAAATATTTTAATATTATTAAAGTAATAATTACACTTAAAGTGAATAGTCGGGCAAAGAAAACCAGTCTAAATGCGTTCATTGGCCTTCCAAAAGTTCTCACATATTAATACGGCGGTAAAGTTCTGCTTAGTTTCCCAGTTCTGACCATTAAAGTAAAGAAAAGTTGAAAGCATTGAAAGCGAGGCTGCGCGGAAATGGTCTGTGCTTTTTTCTTAATTATACATTCAAACTCGTATAGTAAAGATACTGTACATGTATCAATACTTTCCAGCTTCTAAAGGTTGTAAAGCCTGTTAGGTATACTTACTATTACCACAGGCATTTGGCTCTATAGACATTTTGCTCTCTTTATGTAATACTGTACAGTATCATACATATATATGGAGAAAATGTCTATAGAGCCAAACGCCTGTGCTATTACTACAACTTTAATTCCACTTAGCGAATGATTGAAATAGGTGGCTGATGTAATTTTGATGCTGAATATTGTTAGTTATATGTAATAAATAAGGAGATTGACAATATATCATAGTATACATGTAAACTTTAGATAGAGCTCTGTTAAAGGTACAATATAGGTAACTTTTCAGTTTTTAGGTCACCTGTGACGAAGTCTCAAGTGACCTATTCTAATCGCCTTTTGTCCGTCGTCGTCCGTCGTGCGTCGTATGGCGATAAACAATTTACTTTTTCGACTTCTTCTCCAAAACTACTGAACCAAATTTGTTGAAATTTTGCAGAAACTTTTCATAGCCAAAGGTCCACCAAAATTGTGAATTATATGGTCCCAGCTCCCTAGGGGCCTGAGGGGTGGGGCCAAAAGGGGTCAAATAGGCTAAAACTTCAAAAATCTTCTTCTGAAATTCCAGAAATGGCAGAATCAAATACTCAAAGGTCTCAAGGCCCTCTACAAAAATTGTGAATTACATGACCCTGGGGTCTCAGGTTTCCCCGTGGGGAGGGGGTTAAGTTTACTATAGTTTATGTAGTGAAAACACATTTTGGAGCATTATTTGGTCATTTATAATAGAAAATTAGTTAAATGTTGTCAGAATTATCCCTATGAAATGGCCATTGAATCCTATTAACAAATTTTCCATGACCGACTCCTAGGGGCCTTTAGCGGTGGGGCCAAAAGGGGTCAAATAGGCTTAAACTTCAAAAATCTTCTTCTGGAACTGGTAGAATCAAATACTCTTCATAGATGGAGAGGTCTTAAGGTCCTTTACGAAAATTGTGAATTATATGACCCTGGGGTTTCATGTTTCCCCCTGGGGAGGGGGGTCAAATTTACTATAGTTTATATAGGAAAAACACATTTATGAATGTTATTTGCTTATTTTTCATAGGAAATTAGCCAAACTGGGTTAGATTTTTTGCCTGTGACAGCATTTTATCGTCATATCCATATCGGTCTTGACCGACCCCAAGGGGCCTTAGGGGCGGGGCCAAAAGGGGTCAAATAGGCTAAAACTTCAAAAATCTTCTTCTGAATTCACAGATTTGATGGAACCAGATACTCTTCATAGATTGGAAGGTCATAAGGCCCTTTACAAAAATTTTGAATTGCATGGCCCTCGGATCTCAGACTTTCCCCTGGGGAAGGGTCAAATTCACTATAGTTTATAGGGGAAAAATACATTTATGAACATTATTTGCTTAGTTTTAATAGGAAATGAGTCAAACTGGGTTAGAATTATTAGCCATGAAATAGCATTTTAACACCATATCCATATTGGTCTTGGCTGACCCCAGGGACCAGAGGGGCGGGCCAAAATGGGTCAAAATGGCTTAAATTTCAAAAATCTGCTTCTGAATTCACAGGTTTGATGGAACCAAATACTCTTCATAGATTAAATAGTGAAATTTATAAAATCACT
Organism: Argopecten irradians; assembly: GCF_041381155.1. NCBI lineage: Eukaryota > Metazoa > Mollusca > Bivalvia > Pectinida > Pectinidae > Argopecten > Argopecten irradians. The sequence goes on along the minus strand of NW_027187629.1, from coordinate 30,255 downwards.
GACACTGACTGACTTCTAGTTTGGTTTTGTTGTTTAACGTTGGCAAAGCAAATTGGAATTTTAAGCATAAGGTTTGGTAACATAATACACTATCAAAATAAAAATTCTAATACGAAGGTTCAACTTTAAAGTTTATTCTGATTCATAAATACTTTTAACAGATTTGAACCAACTTTGCAATGCTCTTTCTGTAGCAGCACTCAGGTGAAGGCCTCTTTGGCCTTTTTTTTTTTTTTTTTTTTTTTTTTTGTAATCGCAAACATTTACAAGAAAATTGCCACGTTCTCTAGATCCCTGCATAAAATGTTGACTAAAACTGGGTAATACGTTACTGACACCAAATGTGAAGTCATAAAAAAATATGAAATAATTAATGTGGCCCACAATAAATTCACGGAAACTCCGGAAAACATTTTCTTGGCCCGATCGATGTACTAGTAGCTACAATGTATAGGCTAAAGGCACATACCACAGGAGTCTGACGTTCTGTCAATAATATAAAAAAAATATAAAAAATACCCCTATATACTATATAAAATAGGATAAAGGTGTTTTTTTTATATTTATACTATACATAAGTCATTATATAAAATAGTATATAGAGGTATTTCTTATATTTATACTATACATAAGTCATTATATAAAATAGTATATATAGAGGTATTTTTTATATATATTTCAACTATCTGTTATTGACAGAACGTCAAACTCCAGTGAACATACATGTACGAAACGCTTCCGTAATTGTCGTGACCCGATCAACTTCGCACGGGAAAAACAAACATTTTAGATGTGCAAGTCTAAACACAGGGACCTAACACAAATTTGTAGTCAATAGTATATACATGTTTTATGGTATCAATTATTTCTTTTTAAAGTTATAGATGCCGTATTTTTTATACTCGTGAATCAAGATGAGTTTTTAATATGTTATTCATCACCAAAAGTAACCATCATTTTGAGAATTACACTACTTTCTATCCATAGGTTTTTATTTTACAAGCACATATAAGAGCTGAAAATGATTTTTGGCATTATATTTATATTTATAGTGAATTGAAATGAGTACATACGGTCAGACCATGAAGCCAAATTGTGGTCTACAATTTCATTTCACATTTTTACAGTGTTATTAGTAATTGTAAAATTATAATTGCAGGTATGTTTCCATCTAAACATACATAACGCATAAAATACAACAACTTTACAGTATATGTGTTGAGGCTAATATTTATAAGGCATCTGAAGTCATTTGAATGACTTTCACAGCTTAATTCGTCAAACCTTGTGGTTTTCAATAGATTAATAAAGAAAAAATAACATCAATTTTTTTTGTCCAGTTACGGCACATATAACTTTAATGTTAGATATGCGTCACTGATATGTAGAGCCCGTTTATAAAAACAACTCGGATACAAAAAAAATATGTCTGTTTTTCTCTACCGTAGAGTTCATACCCTTAATACTATAATACATATATAGGGGCCAAAGAAGTAATATCAACAGGATTTTCCAGATGACACGGGATCCAATCAAACGTAATGGTCTTGGGGTACTCTGGTGGGTCCATGATTATATATAATCTGTAACTAATTCTCAGATCCCTGTGATGTAAATAACAGGAACAGCTTCCTAGACAAATGAAATAGGTTTATAAGGTCACTCATCATTTGCCATGTGTCCTTCACCTAGGGAATGTGTATCCAGCTTGGTATGTATGCAAGCATATTATGTATAGGGTTTCGATAAATTAACAGCAATGGATTCTCCCCATTTCAAAGAAATCCAAAGAAAATCTTGATATTATCCATGTGTTTTTTCATAATATTACACACGACCGGTATAAATCTAAAGCAATTGTTGATGTTTGTCGTGTTTTTTTTATCTTATCTGAACTTCTGTCGTTCTTGTTCTTTGCAGGTTGTGTTTTACACTTCCTTCCGCAGTTTGGTTGACCGGGTTGCGACGTCGCTCGCAGTGGTGGTTAGCCGTGGGCTTTCTCTTGCGGAGGCTGTGGTAAGATTTTAGATGTAAAAATTCATTATTCCCTACCGTGAAAAAGTGTTCAGGTCACGTGAGAAAGACTTAACCTAATCGCCTTCTGTTTGTATAGCGATAAACAATTTATATCTTCGACGACTTCTCCTAAACCACTTAACCAAATTCATTAGAAATTTGCAGAAGCCTCTCATGGCCAAAGGTCAACCAAAATTATGGATTACTGATCTCAGGGTCATATAGTTCACAATTTGTAAGTCCCCCCCCCCCCCCCACCCCCCCCACCCCCCATCCCCCCGCACCCTCAATGGAGTCCCTAGGGAACTTATTGTGTGTGTGTGTTTTTTTTTTTTTTTTTTACAGTACAAATATTTTATTCCCCCCAGCTGTATGTGATGTGTATATATACATACACATTAGTGTTTTGGTAAGAGCTGCCAGAGCTGGGTGCCCTGAGGTCAACTCCTCGAACAATATTGTCCTCCAAAGCATGCACCAATATAAATATAATTTTTACAGATAAATTTTGAAAGCCATTTTAGTTGAAGGGACATGCATATGTAACTTTTTGCAGAAAACAAATCAAGAAAATTACATGTGTATTGAGTATTCTGATAACAATGATTTGGAATTTATTGTTTTTGATTAATGTTTGTAGTAGAACTAGAGAGAATGTAATGTTTGTATCAACAAACAAAAAATAGAAAAAAGACACACACACATAGAAAGAATTATAGACAATACACAAACAAACCAAAAAGAATTCAAATCATACATATTTAAGTACTACAACATAAAACATCATACAAACATTGATTGGCATATTTCAAGAACTATTCAAAAATGTATTTCCAATTGATCCATATTTGATCAAATTTCTCAATACACCTATTTGGTATTGACAGCTTTTTTTTCCAACATCATATTTTGTAAACAAAAACTCCATCAAACCTTCCATATTTATGTTTTGTTTTTTTCATGATACAGGAAAAAATACAAAACTTCATAATTTATTATAGAATATCAAAATTGAGTGGTATTGACAAATTTTCAGTCTCACCAAAGAGTACTGTATCTAATTTAAATTCCACAACATTATTAGTTTTTACATATATTTTTCTTTTCATATCTTGCCATATTTGGAAAGATTTTTGACAATACCAAAACATGTACTGTTTCTAATTTAAATTCCATAACATTATTAGTTTTTTAACATTATTAGTTTTTACATATATTTTTCTTTTCATATCTTGCTATATTTGGAAAGATTTTTGACAATACCAAAATATGTGTTCTTTGGTTTCAACTTCTGTATTACAGATATTACATAATTTATTTCAGAAATATTTTTAATTTTTAAGTAATTATTCAAAGGGAGTATACGGTGTTGTAGTCTATACTGGAACCATTGTATTGATGTATCTTTGGTAACTTTGAAAAGGTATTTTTATATTTGTTCTTTTCCTGTGTATGCATGTTTCTAAAGACGTGCTTGTTGCTTCCATTTCCTCTCTGTTAATTACCAAGCATTTATTTTTTTTCAATTATACAAAAATACGTTAAGTTTACATCCCTTAATACTTTTAAATAAAATATGATTATGACTAGGTATGAATGGTCTATCTAGTTTATTTAACAAGTTAAGGTTATATTCAGATTCTTACATATTTTCTTTATACATTTCTAACTTAATAAGTTATTCTTCTTCTGGGTCTTCTTTTTCTGCCGGGACTTTGACCATTTTCTCAAACTTTAAGTCGGATTGCCATGAAATTTCGTAAGGTCATTTCTGGTGACCTGCAGATGTGTCGACCGTTTTAATTTTTTTTGACCAGCATCAAAGATGTTTAAATCATATTCTAAATTTTAAAAGTGAAAAATACCATAATTGTGAGTAAAATAACAAATTTTGTCACGGTTTCAAATTTTCTAAAACCAGTAAGAGTTATCTCTCTTTATTCACTGCTCAGCAGGGATCCGTTAGCAAGTTCATTTTTATTGTTTTTAAGTTATAGATCGTATTGTTACTAGCGGCTAAAATTATTTTGAGGTCTTTTTTTTGTGCAACTTTTATAGACCAGTAACCACGATGGCCGCCATGGAATACAATAGGTCAAAATTGAGCAAAAAGGAACATGGCTGAGAACACAAATCTAATACAATATTTGGAGAAGTTATTTGTGCCATGGTTCCTTTCATATACATATTAATGTATGTGTAGGAAGAATAAGGATAATCTGCACTCGGGATGAAAAAATGTACGTACAGTTTTTAAAAATAAATTGTGACGTACAAATAAATATTGTTCTTTGCCCTCAAGTTGATTACTAGTATATCCATATCCTTCATATTCACATACTCACGAGTCTTTCATATTCATAAATGATATCATTTTTTTCATAAACCATGAACATATCTGGCCAATATTTCAGCAATATTCTCTCTTGTATATCTGCTGAATATTTTGTAATATGCGCCTATACTTGTTTACTGAACTGTGTACTTGTGATCTTGCAGGTTGTGTACGCTACCTGCTGCTGCCGAGGAGAGGTTTTCCCTGTCCCTGCTGCTGACCAGCCTAGCTCCAGCTCTGTTGTCCCCGCAGTACCAGTCCCAGCATCACCTGTTCCTATCCGCAGATCTGGTCGTGCCACCCGCAGACCAGCTTGGCATAAGGATTATGTAATGTGATGTCATATATAATGTATTGTAATGTAATATCCTTTATCTGTTTGTCCATGGAATGATGTTGCTTGAGGATGTGGTAACCCCTCAAAAATCGTCCCAATTCCTGTCCCTCACCCAAAAATGTATACAGTAGTATACACCATTAATTGGTTGTTCATTCCAACATCTAAGATCAGTCCCCATTTAGGTGATTTGGTAATTTCCTCCCAAATTCCGTTCCATACTTTTGTACCCTAAACGAAGAAGGGACATTGTTTTTGCTCCGTTTCGAATTACTATTATTACAACTTAAGGTTGTTTGAGGTACATTTTTATAAGATTTTTTGGGATACGGAATGCATTCAGTGATATGGTTATGTGGTAGGTTGTGAGGAACACATGAACACGTGTAGTGATACAACTTCCGGTTATTTGAGGTATATCATGTAATGCTATAAGGTTTTGACAGACATACTCTTTGGAGTGTGTATAAAGGTTTTTTTTCCAGGATTGCATTCAAAGATGGCTGCCAGTGTCCACTTTTTAAATTCTTGAAAAATTTCTGAAATTTTGGTCTATTGGTATTGTAAATTGGTATACAATATATATAGTTTTAAGGTTTAAAGTTTTTGTAGGACACTGAACTCATGCAGTGATCCCAATAAGGTGTTAATTGAAATACATCACAAAATATTGAGGACGCTGACCACTTAGCAGTGACCCAATTATTGTTATTTGAGGTATAACTTAAGATTTTGAGGACACTGACCACTTAGCAGTGACCCAATTATTGTTATTTGAGGTATAACTTAAGATTTTGAGGACACTGACCACTTAGCAGTGACCCAATTATTGTTATTTGAGGTATAACTTAAGATCTTGAGGACACTGACCACTTAGCAGTGACCCAATTATTGTTATTTGAGGTATAACTTAAGATCTTGAGGACACTGACCACTTAGCAGTGACCAATTATTGTTATTTGAGGTATAACTTAAGATCTTGAGGACACTGACCACTTAGCAGTGATACGACTGCAATACTTGGTAAATCACAGGATTTTGAGGATACTGACCACTTGCAGTGACCCAATTATTGTTATTTGAGGTATAACTTAAGATCTTGAGGACACTGACCACTTGCAGTGATACGACTGCAATACTTGGTAAATCACAGGATTTTGAGGATACTGACCACTTGCAGTGACCCAATTATTGTTATTTGAGGTATAACTTACTTGAGATCTTGAGGACACTGACCACTTGCAGTGAACGACTGCAATACTTGGTAAATCACAGGATTTTGAGGATACTGACCACTTGCAGTGACCCAATTATTGTTATTTGAGGTATAACTTAAGATCTTGAGGACACTGACCACTTGCAGTGATACGACTGCAATACTTGGTAAATCACAGGATTTTGAGGATACTGACCACTTGCAGTGACCCAATTATTGTTATTTGAGGTATAACTTAAGATCTTGAGGATACTGACCACTTGCAGTGACCCAATTATTGTTATTTGAGGTATAACTTACTTAAGATTTTGAGGACACTGACCACTTGCAGTGATACGACTGCAATACTTGGTAAATCACAGGATTTTGAGGATACTGACCACTTGCAGTGACCCAATTATTGTTATTTGAGGTATAACTTACTTAAGATTTTAAGGACACTGACCACTTGCAGTGATACGACTGCAATACTTGGTAAATCACAGGATTTTGAGGATACTGACCACTTGCAGTGATACGACTGCAATACTTGGTAAATCACAGGATTTTGAGGATACTGACCATTTGCAGTGACCCAATTATTGTTATTTGAGGTATAACTTAAGATTTTGAGGACACTGAACACTTGCAGTGATACGACTGCAATGCTTTAATTTTGACTCAACTGAAGTGTACAGAAAGTAGTTAATAGGAATATTTCGTCCCTGTCCCTAACAATACTCACATTACCCTACCCATATACCCTAGCACAATTAAGCACGCATTTAGTAAATAACATTCTAACCGCTACTTTCTATATGTACACTTGCAGTTGACCAAATTAACAGCCAGCGTCATCGGTGAAGAAATGCCGTTGACCAGCAATGAGTGCCAGGTAACTGCCCCACGTGGGATTTGAACTTGTCATCAAAAGGTGAAAGGTCCCTAATTAAAATACAGGAGACCATAAAGTCATTTAACAACCTTGGCTCCATTGAAAAAGGAAATGAATTTTTTTTCAAGATGGCGATTTTTGTGCCCATCATTGAAAATGTATTTTAAAGTACACTTGGTAAGGACAATGTCAGGATCGTTTTAGACATGTTGCGTTGATAGATAGAAGATGGTGGTCAGGGTAGGCATCTTTGATTTCGGATCAATCCAAAAAATAGCATATGTTTGAAATCATGTCCGGATAATTTCAGACAAGTATTACTAAATCATACTAGTAGAAGTAGTTTTAAATAATGGACACTGTAGTGGCCATCTTGGATTTTGCATAGGCCCGGAAAAAAACACTTGGTTGGGACCATATTGGAAATTTAGGCAAGTTTCTGCGAAATTGTTAGGTTATCCTGACCTTTCAGGTCGACCTTATAAAGTATCACGTTAAAGTATCTAAGGTATCTAAAGTAACCATTTGCCCTTGCATCCCCCTCCCTCCCCGTTCCTGCACAATGCCATCTAAATCCAGGACAACAGGTAGAGAAGTTGTAGAATTAAATTGTATGTAATAAAAGGAATGAAAGCTAGAAAGAAAGTTTGTAAGAAAGTTAGAAAGAAAGTTTGTAAGAAAGTTTGTAAGAAAGTTAGAAAGAAAGTTTGTAAGAAAGTTTGTAAGAAAGTTAGAAAGAAAGTTTGTAAGAAAGTTTGTAAGAAAGTTAGAAAGAAAGTTTGTAAGAAAGTTAGAAAGAAAGTTTGTAAGAAAGTTAGAAAGAAAGTTTGTAAGAAAGTTTGTAAGAAAGTTAGAAAGAAAGTTAGAAAGAAAGTTTGTAAGAAAGTTTGTAAGAAAGTTAGAAAGAAAGTTTGTAAGAAAGTTTGTAAGAAAGTTAGAAAGAAAGTTTGTAAGAAAGTTTGAGAAAGTTAGAAAGAAAGTTGTAGAAAGTTGAAGAAAGTTGAAAGAAAGTTGTAAGAAAGTTGAAGAAAGTTTGTAAGAAAGTTAAGAATAGTTGTAAAAAGTTTGTAGAAAGTTTGTAAGAAAGTTAGAAAAGTTTGTAAGAAAGTTAAAGAAAGTTTGTAAGAAAGTTAGAAAGAAAGTTTGTAAGAAAGTTTGTAAGAAAGTTAGAAAGAAAGTTTGTAAGAAAGTTTGTAAGAAAGTTGATGAAAGTTTGTAAGAAAGCTTATGAAAGTTTGAAAAAATGTTTCTAAGAAAGTTTGTAAGAAAGTTAGAAAGAAAGTTAGTTAGAAAGATCGTTAGTGTTAACGTGTGACGAATGAAAGCCCCCCTGTGAGGGGACATCTGTTTATATTTAAAAGGCTGACCCCAAGGCCCCAACCTTGGCAGCTTTCAAATGTATAAATGTTCTGGGGTATTAAAATTGTGTTTTTATGAAAAATGAAAAAAAAAAACAAAAAAAAAAACAAAAAAAAATGAAAAAAAAAAAAAAAAAAAAAAAAAAAAAAAATGAAAAAAAAAAAAAAAAAAAAAAAAAAAAAAAAAAAAAAAAAAAAAAAAAAAAAAAAAGTTAATATTGTAAATAAAAATGTAAATATTGTAAATAAAAAAAATTACAATGGCAATACATGACATGATCCTGATGTCATAATAATTTCAAATATTTTCATATTTTTCAGGATAGTGATACCATGAAGATATGCGACAACCATCAGGACAAACCTCCTTTGATAGCGACCCATAATGCTTAGCAGAGCATCTGGACCAGGATAGTGATTCAATCAGGACAGTGACAACCATCAGGACACACAGACAGTAGCAAACGTTCTTTGATAGCGACCCATAATGCTTAGCAGAGCATCTGGACCAGGATAGTGATTCAATCAGGATAGAGACAACCACCAGGATAGTGATACCATGAAGATATGCGACAACCATCAGGACAGTGACACTAGATAGAAAACGTTCTTTGATAGCGACCCATAATGCTTAGCAGAGCATCTGGACCAGGATAGTGATTCAATCAGGACAGTGACAACCATCAGGATAGAGACAACCACCAGGATAGTGACAACCATCAATATTGAGAACCATCAGAATAATGACACCCGATGGCAGACGTAATGGCGACTAGTAGTGATTAGCAGAGCTCCATTCAGGTACATTTACTATTAAAAACTTATATTAAAAAAAGCTATAATTGAATTGTAAAATTAAACTACAGTGTTATTGCAACTGCATGTGTGTATTTTGTGCCCATCACCATCAAGTGGTGGGTCATTCAAATTATCTTTTATCCTTGGACCAGTGTCCGTTCGGAAATACTTAGGTATCACTATGTCTGCACTGTCGTCGTCTGGGAAATGGTTTCTGTGCGATAACTTAAATATTTAATGTCCGATTTCAATCAAAGGTTCATTGCTTTATATCGATAAGATCTCAGACGAGTTCGATAATTGTCAAAATCTGTCAATATTTACAAGAGTTACGGGACCTTAAAATTGTCAAAATAGATAAATCCATGGTTTCCACTCAATAGCTTTAGTATTTATTGTCTAATTTCAACCATTTGGTATATTGCTTTTTATCAATGTGATCTCGGATGAGTTCAATAATTGTCAAAATCCATCAATATTTCCAAGAGTAATGGGACTTTAAAATTGTCAAAACAGATAAATCCATGGTTTTCACTTGATAACTTTGGTATTGTCCAATTTCAACCAAAGGAGTAGATATGATAGGACCAGTATTTGGCCTTAATTTTTCAGGCCGAAAAAAATAACTCTGATCCCCATCTATTTCATATCAATAAATACTCTCATACTTGCCATTCATTAAAACATATTTTTTTATAACCATGTACACGATGTGTCCCACCTATGACGTCATCAAATTGATGATTTTCCTCTTCTCGCCAAATTTTGCTAGAAATTCATCATCTTTAGGTTAGAAAAGGCTTGAAATGAATTTGGCCGCCACCTTGGAGCAACTTTACATTTTGCATGGATATGCGTAAATACACGATACACAACGTGTGAAAATCTCTTTCTGCTCCACGAAGGCGGCCACATTCATTTTTAGAGAAAACCACTCAAAAAGTATGATTTTTCAAGGATTTTTGTGAAAAATGGCGGGAAACTGCATGTTGATGACGTCATAGTGAACATAATTGGCACATGCGGGATATTTTCGAGATGTAATGTGTTAGCAAATGTATTCAGCTGTTATATGGCAAAATATGTTGTTCTTTACAGGAGAATTAATTTTGAGGCCATATTCGAGTCTTAACGTACCTTCTCCTTTGGTATATTGGTTAATAAGATCTGGAAGTGGTTTGATACTGGTCCAAATCCATCCATATTTGCAAGAGTTACGGGACTTGATAACTTCACCTAATAATTAACAATATTTTCAACTGTAAATAACTATTTTTGTGATGCTGTGCAGGCGACACATCCACTTCCGTGGAATTCTTGTGTCCATTGATAATTTATCAAAACTACAAAGGGATCTCTCTCAATTTTCATGCAAGAATAAAGGTTTCCCTAGTACCCTTGTTGAGCACATTGCATATTGGGGCTCATATGTCTAAAATAGCTAACAGACAGCTAATTTGAATTTGAATAGTTAAGTTTGTAACCACTGGGTTCAATCAGATCATATGTTTTTCACCAAACTAACTGATTTCACTTTTTCTCCCCAAATGGCAGCTGCAGTATCTTTTGGTGATCTACAAGGTTCATAACTCTTCTAAGTGGCTGTTCACCCCCAAGAAAAGGAAGTTTTATTATTGTAACTGTTGTTGGCAATTCAAAATAATTGGCATCTTAGGATTGTGATGATCACCATGATAGTGACAACCAGTATATCGACAACCATCAGGATTATAGTGACACCATCAAAAAAATGACAACCATCAGAATTATAGTGACACCATCAAAAAAATGACAACCATCAGGATTATAGTGACACCATCAAAAAAATGACAACCATCAGGATAGTGATGCCCGATGGCAGACGTTCCGTGATGGTGACCATTAGTGATTAGCAGAGCTCCAAACAGGTACATTTACTATAAAACCTCATGTGTAAAGCTTACATCTAATTGTAAAGTTAAATTGCAGTTTTATTGCTCATGTTATTTCGAATCAACATACTATCTGTATATATGTTTCCCTAGTACCCTTGTTGAGTAGTAATTTGGGAAAAATATGTCTGCCAAGTAGCTAACATGCAGCTATCTTTTATTAGTGGAATTTTGTAACCGCAATCTTTAAAAGAAACTATAAACATGTCATATCATGATTTCCACTTTACTGAATGATTTCACTATTTCTCTCCAATGACAGCTGCAGTATCTTGACCACTTTTGGGGTTCTGCAAGGCACTGGACTCATTGGCTGTTCAATCCAAGACAAGGAAGTTTTAGTTTGGCGACTCTTGTTGGCAAACCCAAAACAGTAGGCATCGGAGAAAAGTGATACCATCAAGTTAGTGACATCCGTGAGGATAGTGACCACCATGAGGTTAGTGGCAATTAACCATCAGAATAGTAACAGCCAGGGTCATGTAAGGACGTGCCAGGTTTGTTGGTGGAGGAAAGCCGGAGTACCCGGGGAAAAATCACCGGCCAGTGGTCAGTACCTGGCAACTGCCCCACATGGGATTCGAACCCATAGCCATAACCATCAGGAATTTGACAACCATGAAGATAGTGACACCATTGGATCGTAACAACCACCAGGATAGTGACAACCCGAATGGCAACTCCAGTATCTGCACCTCATTTGGTGCCTGGCTCTTATCTCATCTCAAAAGAAGGAAGTCTGGTGACTCCTGTTGACAATCCAAAATGTTCGATAGTGATACCATCAAGATAGTGTCAATTATCAGGATAGTGACACCCGATGGCAGACGATCCCTGATAAATAGTGATTGGCAGATACCGGTACCTTTCCATTCAGGTACTGTTATGAAATTTAGTAAATTAAATCAAAGTCAATTTCTTTTTTTCACTCATTAAAGAGAGATAAAGATGTTAATGAATTATTAAACTTTAAGGTCAATACTTGAGTTATACACACTATCAATACAAACTGAATACCACTAATGGATCTGCTCTGGTGAGGTTTCCGTCTCGTTGAAGTCTCGATTCATCTTTAATTAAAGATTTTTAAAAACTAATTTTCACCATTTAATTTGTAGCAAGTTGCTATATAAAAATATGTTACGAAGTGGACTTCTTTTTGTTGTAAATTTTTCATATATGAGTTTGATTTGGCGGCCATTTTGAAAACGTGCATTTTTTTACATTTTAAATTTGTAGAGAGGTGAAATTTCACCTTTTTAGCTTCAATAGTTTTACTTAACTTGTCAGTGCAACAACAGTTTTAGATATATTGAGTTAATTTTTGCTGTAAATCGTTTTGTTATGATCACTGAGATGTCAATGATAAGCATTTAAGGGGGAGATTATAACATATTGGTCTTTATTTTTTACATTTTAGTGAAAGATCAACTTCTTTTAATTTTTTACAAGAAAAGCTGAAAAATAACACATTTTGTAATTGGACAAAACATCAAACACACTGACCCCCTGTTTTTATGATGGTTTTAGAAACAACTTTGAGCTGCAAAATCTTAGAAAAAGTCAGTCATCAGAACTTTTTCTGGGAAGCGTTCAATCTGGCAAAAACGAGGTATTTTCATCTTCAAAATTTAGGGGGTAGGGGGGACATACACAGCTGTTCTGAGCAAAAATATGGGTTGACAGTGTGTTATTATTTTTGCTTTAAAACAAACTTTGGTTTTGTCAATTTCATGAATATTAAACTTATCAGACAACTAATTTGCAAAATATTGCTTTAGATTATCGTTTGTATAGTCAGACAAATTTTACTTTTAACCAGAGCAGATCCTTAATACCAGGATCGATTTAATAAAAAAAGTTTTCACACTAGTGCCAAAATCATTTACGAAATATTTCATTGAATTTTGTTACTCTGGGATGTTCCACCGCCGACAGAGCATAAACGATACCCATTATTATTTGAACGGTAAATGATAGTTAATGATGTATGTATGTCTCTAATACAAAAATACATATTAAATCATTTATTTTGCTTTTGGTACATGCAAAATCAATACTTCATTCGATATAAGGCATAGTGCCATGGATTTCTTTCGGGACAAAATTGATTATTTTTAATATTTTTCTATTGAAATAAAAAAAAAAGAAGCTCAAACTTTTCAATGGTGGTAATTGTGTAAGTAACTTTTGTAACTGAAGAAAAATACTAATTCATCTGCTCCTGTTTTTGATAGAGAAAAAATACTGTATGTCAGCGGTGGATCATCTTTATGTTTTTAGCAACTAGATCATATCAGTATGATGGTAGAAGGAGAAAACTATTTTTGATAAAGAGACTTATCTAGTGAACTAGTGTCAAGGGAGACAAAAGATTTTTAGCACGTTTATTCTTATAAAAGACGAATGCCTTTTTTTCATCATAACAGAAACCTCCCATCATTTGAAAATAAAGTCTTAAGGTTAAGAATATACATTATAATTACATCTATTTATTCTAAAAAATCTAACATTGCACAACTGAAGATAAAAAATTCAAATTCTTGTCTCTGATTTCAAATTACATTGACTTATATTTTCCAAATAATTCAGAATTTCATATTCTAAAAATGACACATTTAGTAATGTTATGTTTTAGTCTATGAAGGCCAGAAGGGTCATTTTTTGCTCTTGCAATAACAAGTATGTTTTGAAAAATAATTCTTGATCATAATCTTTGGAAAAATTGTCATTGTGTGGCCTGTTTTTGGGTAATTTCTTTTTTTTCCAAATTTCATTTTATATTATTCAATTAATGAATATAGAAAAGTAAAGTTCTTTAATCCTTTTACTCACTCTGCAAGACATTGACGAAAAACCTCCCAAATGACAGGACACAAACGACTAGACGGGACTGACGTGGGAGGCGCGTACGAACTGACCCTATCACTAAAACTACTAATTCACATTCTCACTCCAAAGGACTTAATTTCTATATTTCTTTAGTCAATAATTTTAAGATAAACTTCAAAAATTATATTTTTTTTTTTTTGAAAATATTGTCCTTCAACACATACTGGCTTGAGCTGTTATGACCATCTGCCTTGTAGACCAGAAAATAGCATTGAAAAAAGTGTGGTAATAAAATAATCATTGAAAAATCAATATGATATGGAATAAGATTTAGTAAGATAGATCAATTTGAAACTATACTGTCTTAATTTGTCGTTGATAACAAATTCAATTAAGGAGTTATCTCACTTTATTTCTAAATATCACCTACAGGTACTGTAGATGTCACCAGTACATAAGTGACCTACAGGTACTGTAGATGTCATCAGTACGTAAGTGAACAAAAAATCAAAATTATGGGATTTATGAATTTTATTTTGAAACAAATACGTGTACATTGTATATCATTTTTATATGGGGCAAATAAGTAATTCTAACAGTGTGGACAAAAGATTGTTGAATTTTCAAGGCGATCTGTCCCTTTGTCTATAAGGATCCAGTGTTATATGGAAAATAACTGTTGATATTACTTCCTTGACCAATATCATTTTTATGTATGGTTTCAAAAGAATTAAAGCACTTATGCATCTGTTAAGAATCATCAAGCGTCTACAAAAATCACGAGTTTTCTATGTATGTATTGCATTTTTTGTCTTTGTGTGACCAGAAACATATATATGGGCCATTTTTAGATTGGCAGATGTACTTCTGTATAGGCTAACGATATATATGCTCTTTAAATATGCTCTTAAATAGTTAAATATAGGAGAATAACTTTGATATGTTATAAAAGTTCAATAATTTTCAGATAGTTTTAGTAGACTTTGAAATAAAAAAAATAACATTTTAACTTACATACAATAATGTAATACAAAATGCACTTCCAGTTTTGAATGTCTGACTGTCTAAAATTAAAGTATAATTTTCTTATTTTCATGCTTTCAAAAATCATGACCATGATATGTTTAATCTTTGTATTGATGCAAAACTATGAATTAAAGTTAGCCGAGGGAAAATGCCTTTAATGTATAAACCAGAGGTCCATCTTACGTCAACAAAAACATATGTTTCTGGTGTGACAATGTTTTATGTTACAATATTGTCAGAAGGTTTTCCAGAGTTTTTACTATGTTGGTCTTATCTCTGGTTTTTAACCTTGGATATGAATACATGAGTATTATATCATTGTACATTTGTATCAGCAAGATTTGAACCCCATCTTTGCTGCTTCTCATTTATAATGCTGAATAGAAATGTAAAGCAATTACAATACTTGTATGACAACCAATTTTTTTATAATTATGTCATCAATAAATTATCATTTAACCTAATTAATAAATTATCATTTTAATAAGATCATTAATGAATTATCATTTTATCAACATCAAATAGATTCAAACGTCAAATCCTATTTAAAGATGCTCCACCGCTGACAAATGGTATTTTTTCACTATCAAAAACAGAAGCAGACGATTTAGTATTTTTCTTCAGTTACAAAAGTTACTTACTTCACACCATTACCACCTTTGAAAAGTTTGAGCTTTTAATTTTACTTCAAGTTAAAAATATGAAAAATAATTAATTGTATCCCGAAAAAATTCTGTGGCACTATATCCTATATGGAATGAAGTACTGATTGCGCAAGCACTTAAGGCGAAATAAATTATTTTATATTATTTTTTGTGTTAATTAGGCATGAATAGACAGGATTAATTACAAATTATTGTTCAAATGATGAACATCATTTATGCTCTGTCGGCGGTGAAGCATCTTTAATCGAGGGGAACAATCATAATATTCTCAAATTGTAAATCAGTCCAACAACTTCAATTATTTAATACAGAATTAGATTTATTAGAAGGGTATACATATCTAGGTATATTATTTAATACAAAATTAGATTTATTAGAAGGGTATACATATCTAGGATATTATACAAATTAGATTTATTAGAAGGGTATACATATCTAGGTATATTATTTAATACAGAATTAGTAGATTTATTAGAAGGGTATACATATCTAGGTATATTATTTAATACAGAATTAGATTTATTAGAAGGGTATACATATCTAGGTATATTATTTAATACAGAATTAGATTTATTAGAAGGGTATACATATCTAGGTATATTATTTAATACAGAATTAGATTTATTAGAAGGGTATACATATCTAGGTATATTATTTAATACAGAATTAGATTTATTAGAAGGGTATACATATCTAGGTATATACATTTTTTTATTTTGATGTTAGCTTTTTTAAAGCAAGGAAACTGCCGAAAAAGCAAGTAAATCTATTTGCTATCTAAAAGAAACTTATCTATTCCTGTTGATATTCAATTCACTTGTAATGCCAGTTCTTTTGAAAATGTATCCATACAAAGTGTGAAGATTTGAAAATACAAATGTTATAGAAAAAGACATTTGCAATTTTGTAAAGGCATCCTTAAATCAAGAAAGTGTACAAACAATTTCATGCTCTTTGGCGAGCTTGCTATTGAAATAAAATACAGAATTATGTTTTGCACAACCTTATAACATTAAGTAAATGATCAATTAACTTTTGTAAATTCTTTTAAATTAATGTCACATGTTAAAGATATTAGATCAATTAACTTTTGTAAATTCTTTTAAAGTAATGTCACATGTTAAAGATATTAGATCAATTAACTTTTGTAAATTCTTTTAAATTAATGTCACATGTTAAAGATATTTTATCCAGAGCTGACTTAAAGTAATGTTTGAATACACTGTATATATAATCAAATAGCTAGTTTACAAAAGATGAATTTAAGATCAATTCATCAATTTATTCAGAAACTGTATGATGATATTGACACAGTTTGACATAGTAAAGTATTTTATTAGAACTTAATGAAATGATAGCAAAATTATGTATACATTTAGAACCGCTTATATTAATCTACACGAAGAATCATGAATCGAAGATAGTTTCGTATTCTGCAAAATGAGAGAAATTGTAATTTATGTAAATCAACATTGGCAATATATTTTATCTTTTTAAAATGAGCACAGGAATCAGTAATGTTTTAAGAAATAAATCTTATTCTAAAATAAATGCACTAATACTTATTCAAGTCAAGAACTAATGCAAGGAAAGTTCAATATATTTAATGGTAAAACCTAGATACAAATGGCAGATTCTTAGAAAATTTATGTAAACTAATTCAAAATCAATCTTTATCAAGTGGCCTTTCTGACCTAATTCATTACCTGTTAAGTGCTCTTGATTACTTTTCAATTATATATGTACATGTATATATGCTAAGAGCACTAATATTTTGATTGCTTTATGCCATATATCACATATTTATTACAAAAATTTGACTTCTTACATACTTTTATGAGTCAGAGAGAATAAATAAACCTTGAATCCTGCACTTAATCATTGGTCAGTTAAAGTTTCAGTGGCAGATTATTTGACCAATGAAATCTGACTACATGTCAGGTACTGCTCATTTTTAAGGGCCGAACAAGAACGTTAAGCCCAATCCATCAATCAAAGGGCCCCGCTTGTCTCAGCCTGCAGATAATTTTTCAAGATATTTCCATTGTACGGCTAAATTAGGAAATATATATTAATTCCAACACTTGTTGTTTAATAACCCACCCATATATATATATATATGCATTTTTTGTCTTTATGTATGACAAGTTTATAGGTTACACTATTGTCAAAAGTTTTTCTAGAGGTGGTTTATTTTCCTGTGTTACAGTTTTTTATCTCTGGTTTTTAACCTTGGACATGAATGAATACTAGATACAATATCATATTATCAGCGGCAGATTATTTGACCAATGAAATCTGAAAACGAGATAACCATTGTAAAGTGATTATGAAATTTACCAACATAACTTATTAATTATTTAATACCCCCTCCCCCCTTCCCCTAATGACTCCCATCCCATTTATATCTAAGGGTTTTCTATATGTACATGTATGTACTGCATAATTGCAAGTTTTTAGGTAACACTATTGTCATGTTTTCCAGAGGTTTTTTTTTCTATATTACAGTTTTTTATCTCTGGTTTTTAAACCTCAGACATGAATACAAGTGTATTGTATCATTGAATCAGCAAGATTTGTACCCCATATTTGCTGCTTCTCTATTATATGGTAAACTATTGTCATGATTTCCAGAGTTTTTTTTTTCTGTATTGCAGTTTTTTATCTCTGGTTTTTAAACCTCAGACATGAATACAAGAGTATTGTATCATTGTATCAGCAAGATTTGTACCCCATATTTGCTGCTTCTCTATTATATGGTAAACTATTGTCGGGTTTTCCAGAGTTTTTTTTTTCTGTATTACAGTTTTATCTCTGGTTTTTAAACCTCAGACATGAATACAAGAGTATTGTATCATTGTATCAGCAAGATTTGTACCCCATATTTGCTGCTTCTCTATTATATGGTAAACTATTGTCGGGTTTTCCAGAGTTTTTTTTTCTGTATTACAGTTTTATCTCTGGTTTTTTTTTTACCCTGGACATGAATACAAAAGTGATATATTATTGTATCAGAAAGATTTGTACTCCATCTTTGCTGCTTTTCATATATATATTTTTATGTATGTACTTCATATTTTTGTCTTTATGTATGACAACTTTTGTCGTTACACTAATGTCAGAAGGTTTTCCAGAGGTTTTTTTCTGTATCACAGTTTTATCTCTGTTTTTTTATTTCGGACATCAATACAAGAAATTATATTGTATCAATGTGTCTACATATACCGCATGTGGGGGGATTGTCACTTCCCAGTCTGCAGATAACTTTTCAAGAAAAAGCCATTGTACGGTGATTAAGAAATTTGTATTTTAATTTCATTACTTATTAACCAACACTTATGACTCGCGTCCTAATTTAATGCTAGTTTATATATATTTAGGAAGTGCTTACTATATGTGTTTACTGAATTAGTTTTGTCTTTGTGTGCGACAACTTTTGTGGTTACACTATTGTCAGAAAAGTTTTCCAGAGTTTTTTTTCTCTCTGTATTACAGTTTTTTCTCTGGTTTTTAACCCTGGATATGAATACAAGAGTAATATATCCTTGCATCAGCAAGATGGCAAGATGTATGTTATACCCCATCTTTGCTGCTTCTCATTTATATTTCTATATGCATGTACTACATATTTTTCTTTGTGTATGACAACTTTTTATGTTTCACTATTTTCAGAAAGTTTTCCAGAGTTTTTTCTGTGTTACAGTTTTATCTCTGGTTTTTAGCCCTGGTCATGAAAACATGTACACGATATATCTTGTATCAGCAAGATAACTTTTTATGTTTCACTATTTTCAGAAAGTTTTCCAGAGTTTTTTCTGTGTTACAGTTTTATCTCTGGTTTTTAGCCCTGGTCATGAATACATGTACACGATATATCTTGTATCAGCAAGATGGCAAGATTTGAACCCCATCTTTGCTGTTTCTCGCATTTATAACATAATGCAATTACAATACTTGTATGACAACCAATTTTTGATGATAACTACGTCATCAAATAAATGACCATTTCAACATCAATTTGATTATGTTGTCTTTAATTGCAGTGAGTTAAAGCAGCAAACGAGCTGCAGGTTCTGATCAGGGTCAGGTTAAGGCCAAATAAAAAAATATTCTTGTTTCTGGTAACACCCTTGAATCTTTTTATATATATATATTTTTTTCTCTTCATCCCAGTTTCTTGCAGTAAAAAAACTGAAATAGACTTTATTCAACCTTATATAAACCATGGATTTGTTTATTATTAGTGTCTTAAATTTACCGCATTTGTACCCACATTCCTAATTTTGTGCAAAACCAAACAAAATTGAGGTTGTTATTTGTTTGCTTGAGGACAAAACTGATAAAAAGTTTTTGAGTAGGCTCTAATTTTATAGAGTTGGTCGGGTTACCGGAAACACAAATATTTTTTGTATGGCCTAACATGAATGATCAGAAAATTAACCATGTCCGTTTTAAATTTAGAATTATGCCAAATTCGCATCATAGTCTTTACCAACAATTCAATGCTAATTATACACTTATTCAAAGATTAGGCAATTGGCTTTGACTTTGTTGTGCTCTTTGGGCGAATTGACTTCGTACACGAAAAAAATAATTCCGACATCTTTTCCCAACTAGACAATCTAGTCCGTTGAGATTCACTTCCAAGATTCTCAGGTACCAGTATCTCAAACTTTCCTTAACTTAGACTTCTCCATAGGAAATCTTAAGTTAAAAAAAAAATCCGTAATGCTTTCCTATGCAGAATTTAAAAGTTAAGGAAAGGAAATCCTTGAATTTAAGGAATGTCCATGAAACGATCTGGAAGAAACAATTTGATTGGCATATTTGAAAGGTCACCAGAACGTGACCCCTAACGTAATGTTGATGCAAGGGGACGTAACCCATGATGGATCATGAAATTAATAATATAGATGCTGTGACCATATGTACCTGAAATATTTTAATGTAAAGTTTGAAAGATCACCGGTCTGGTGTGTATCGACTAGTTACTTTGGAAAGCTGATTTATACCAGTTTGTGAACAGAAATGGACAAATCCTGAACTGTATTAAACCACATGAGAGTATTGAAGCAAGAAGAAGACAAGAGGCCCATGGGCCTTAACGGTCACCTGAGTTAGAATATATAATGAAACAAATAATGAAACAAATTAAAGACATATAAACACTATAAGCTGGGCCTTGAAGTTGTTCAGTGATTTAGTATTTGCTTCTATCAAACCTGTGAACTTAGAGGTATTTTTTGAAATTTTAATCATTTTGACCCTGTTTGGTCCTGCCCCTCTGGTCCCAGGGGGTCATCGAGGACGGATATGGATGTGAAAATGCTATATCTTAGGCTAATAATTCTAATCAAGGTTGATTAATTTCCTACGAAAATTGGGCAAATAATGTTCACAAATATGTTTTTCCTATATAAACTAAAGTAAACTTGACCCCTCCTCAGGGGTAACGCGAGACCTCAAGGTCATATAATTCACAATTTTTATAAAACACCTTAAGACCTTTCTATCTATAATTATTTGATTCTACTATATCCAGAATTTTAGAAGATTTTTGAAGTTTTAGCCTATTTGACCCTTTTTTAGCCCCGCCCCTCTGCCCCCAGGGGGTCGGCCAAGACCAATGTGGATATGATATTAAAATGCTATCTCAGGCTAATAATTCTAACCAAGTTTGACTCCTTTCCTATGAAAATTGAGCAAACAATGCTCATTAAAGTGTTTTTCCTATATAAACTATAGTAAACTTGACCCCCTCCCCAAGGGGAAACGTGAGACCCCAGGGTCATATAATTTACAATTTTTATAAACAAACTTTAAGACCTTTTCATCTATAAAGTGTATTTGATTATACCATTTCCAGAATGTTAAAAGAATATTTTTGAAGTTTTAGCCTATTTGACCTTTTTTGGCCCCGCCCCTCTGCCCCCAGGGGGTCGGTCAGGACCAATGTGGATATGATATTAAAATGCTATCTCAGGCTAATAATTCTAACCAAGTTTGACTCCTTTCCTATGAAAATTGAGCAAAAAATGCTCATTAAAGTGTTTTTCCTATATAAACTATAGTAAACTTGACCCCCTCCCCAAGGGGAAACGTGAGACCCCAGGGTTATAAAATTTACAATTTTTATAAAAAACTTTAAGATCTTTTCATCTATAAAGTGTATTTGATTATACCATTTCCAGAATGTTAAAAGAATATTTTTGAAGTTTTAGCCTATTTGACCTTTTTTTGGCCCCGCCCCTCTGCCCCCAGGGGGTCGGCCAAGACCAATATGGATATGATATTAAAATGCTATCTCAGGCTAATAATTCTAACCTAGTTAGACCCGTTTCCAATAAAAATTGAGCAAAAAATGCTCATAAATGTGTTTTCCCTATATAAACTATAGTAAACTTGACCCCCTCCCCAGGGGGAAACGTGAGAGCCCAGGGTTATATAATTCACAATTTTTGTAAAGGACCTTAAGACCTTTCTATTTATGAAAAGTATTTGATTCTACCATTTCCAGAATTTCAGAAGAAGATTTTTGAAGTTTTAGCCTATTTGACCCCTTTTGACCCCGCCCCTAAGGCCCCTGGGGGTCAGTCATAGAAAATTTGTTAATAGGATTAAATGGCCATCTCATACTAATAATTCTGACTACATTTGACTCATTTCCTATTACAAATGACCAAATAATGAGCAAAAATGTGTTTTCCCAATATAAACTATAGTAAACTTAACCCCCCTCCCCAGGGTGAAACTAGAGACCCCAGAGTTATATAATTCACAATTTTTGTAAAGGACCTTAAGACCTTTCTATCTATGAAGAGTATTTGATTCTACCACATCTGTGAGTAGAGAAGAAGATTTTTGAAATTTTACTCAATTTTACCCCTTTTGGCCCCTCCCACAGCCCCCGGGGGGTGGGGACCATATAATTCACAATTTGGATTGGCCTTATGCCTTAGAAGGTTTGTGCAAAATTTCATTGAAATTGCTACAGCAGTTTTGGAGAAGAAGTTGAAAATGTAAATTGTTTACGGACATACGATGCACGACGATGGACAAAGGCGATTGGAATAGGTCACTTGAGCCTTCGTCTCAGGTGACCTAAAAATGGTATGGTAAGCAAGTATGTGAAACAGTGATTATTCCAAAATATAAAATAAACAGATGTATGCAATGTTATACGCTGTTTCCTGAAATTGTGGATATTTTGCTGACAATTTTATAATAAAGCAACTATAAAAGTGGTTAACAATAACAATTCTTTTTTTTTTTTTTTTTTTTTTTTTTTAATTTTTGATTTTCCAAACAATGTTTTAACAAAGACTACATTTGCCACATATACATGCACATTACTCCTATTTCCTTCCATTCTGGCATTTTCCTCTCATACACTAGAAATTATATTGGTTTTTTTTATTTATGAAAAAGGGGACAGGGGGGTAAGAAAAAAACAGATGGGGAGGGGGGAAGGAGGTTAAGTGGGATATTGTGCTCAGCATATACTTGGTTTGTAATAACAAGTTATGTTATGAATACAAGTTCATTTTTTCTTTTCTAGGTGTTCCCCTTCCCCCAAGGATGTTTCTGGCCAAATTTGGTAAGAATCCATGCAGAACTCTAGCTAGTACCCTCCTTGGGTCTAGAGCCAAAATTTATACATATTCTGTTCCCTTTCTCCCAAGGATCTTTCTTAAGGTTAAAATTAGGTAACAATCTGCATTCCATTCAGAACTCTGACTAGTAGCGATTTAAAAGATTTACCTCTATTTCCCCTATTAGGCCCGCCCCTCCTGCCCCCCTGGGTGTCAGAGCCCAAATTTGTACAAACTCTATCCCCCTTCCCCCAAGGATAGCTGTTCTGGCCAAATTTGGTTAGAATCCATGCAGAACTCCATGACAAGCAGCTATTTAAAGGAAATGTTGATGGACGGATGCTGCACCATACATAAGCTCACCTGGTCCAAAGGGCTGCCCTTGGGGTTTAGACCCAAAATATATACAAAGTTTATTCCCGCCGCAGTAGACATGATAAGCTAACCAGCCCTTTGGGCCAGGCGATCTAAAAAACTTTAGAAATTTGGAACTTAATTTATCTTGAGCAAGTATAGTATTATAATATAAAGTATCTATTGCAGTTATAGTTTTAAGTCTTAAGTATGTATGCTGACTGAAAGTACATGATAACAAAGATAAAACTTTCCATTTGCTAAAGTACTACCATAATAATTGTAACCATATGTGTTTTTAATTGAAGCCATCTTTAGTGACCTTAGGCCTAGCTACTTAATGCATCAAAATCAAATCTAACCACATAATCTGATATCCTTTAAACGTCCAGCAAGTTTTGGATTGGGGTTTAATTTTGTCAATATTTATATACCCGGGTATACAAATGAATGGAAAATTGTGGAAAATATGCATACTTAAGTTATGACAATGTATTACTGCACAAAGGACAATGTTACAGATCTTGGATCTATCTTGTCAACTTCCGAGGGGAATACTTCTACCTAGATGTCAATGGTAAGTCTTAATGTCTGGTCTACAACTAATGCAGATAGGGTATTAGGTACCAGCCAAATTCCAACCAGGAAACCAATATGTACTAGCCCTAAAACAAGAGGCCCACAGGGCCTGTATCACTCACCTGGTTTGTAATGCCAAGTTATGTTCTGAATACAGGTTCATTGTTTCTTTTCTATAGGAATTTAAATATTTACCTCTATTTCCCCTATCAGGCCCGGCCCCTCCTGCCCTCGGGGGGTTCAGAGCCAAAATATATACAAACTCTGGTCCCCTTCCCCCAAGGATGTTTCTGACCAAATTTGGTTACAATCCATGTGGATCCCTATGAAAAGAAATGATTTAAATGATTTGCCTCTATTTCCCCTATTGGACCTGCCCCTCCTGTCCCCAGGGGGTCAGAGCCAAAATTATAACAATTAAACTCTGTTCCCCTTTCCCCAAGGATGTTTCTGGCCAAATTTGATTAGAATTCATTCAAATATCTATGACAAGTAGCAATTTAAAGGATTTACCTCTATTTCCCCTATGGGACCCCACCCCTTCTACCCCCCCCCCCCCCCCCAGGGGGGTGGGTGTCAGAGCCAAAATTTATACAAAATCTGTTCCCTTTCACCCAATGATGCTACTGGCCAAATTAGGGTACAATCCATGCCGAACTCTATGACTAGTTGCGATTTAAAGAATTTACCTCTATTTCCCATATTGGGCCCCACCCCTCCTGCCCCTGGTGGGTCAGAGCCAAAGTTTGCACAAACTCTATTCCCCTTTCCCCTAGAATGTTTCTAGTCAAAGTTGGTTAGAATCCATGCAGAACTCTATGACAAGTAGTAATTTCAAGGATTTACCTCTATTCCCCCTATTGGGCCCTGCCCCTCCTGCCCCCTGGGGGTCAGAGCCAAAATCTATGTAAACTCTGTTCCCCTTCCCCCAAGGATGTTTCTGACCAGATTTTGTTAGAATCCATGCAGAACTCTGTGACTAGTAGTGTTTTAAAGGAAATGTTGACGGACGGACGACAGACAGACTGACAACAGACACCGCGCCATGACATAAGCTCTTTAGTTAACAAGAAGGCGTTCATGATTGAGCCTATTTCAATAAGGTCAAGGTCATGAATTCATTTAAACGAGGTGTAATATTGACACATTAAAACATTTCAGCCTATTTGATCCCTGCGACAATAAATGAAGGTCAAGGTCATTCAGATGAATAAACTTTTAAAGTCTTCAATCCCTGCATACAGGTATAATATTAGGTCTCTTTGACTTCTACATATTTATAAGAGTCTGTAAAATTCAAAGACGCTCCACCGCTGACAAATGGTATTTTTTCACTATTAAAAACAGGAGCAGACGATTTAGTATTTTAAGCTCAACTGGCCCCAGTGAGCTTATGTCATGGCGCGGCGTCCGTCGTTCGTCCGTCCGTCGTCCGTCCGTCGTCCGTCCGTCCGTCCGTCCGTCAACATTTCCTGTAAATCGCTACTTGTCATAGAGTTCTGCATGAATTGTAACCAAATTTGGCCACAAACATCCTTGGGGGAAGGGGAACAGGACTTGTATAAATTTTGGCTCTGACCCCCCGGGGGCAGGAGGGGCGGGGCCCAATAGGGAAAATAAAGGTAAATCCTATAAAACGCTACTTGTCCTAGAGTTCTGCATGGATTGTAACCAAATTTGGCCACAAACATCCTTGGGAGAAGGGGAACAGAACTTGTATAAAGTTTGGCTCTGACCCCCCGTGGGCAGGAGGGGCGGGGCCCAATAGGGAAAATAGAGGTAAATCCTATAAAACGCTACTTGTCCTAGAGTTCTGCATGGATTGTAACCAAATTTGGCCACAAACATCCTTTGGGGATGGGGAACAGAACTTGTATAAGTTTTGGCTCTGACCCCCTGGGGGCAGGAGGGGCGGGGCCCAATAAGGGAAATAGAGGTAAATCCTATAAATTGCTACTTGTCCTAGAGTTCTGCATGGATTGTAACCAAATTTGGCCACAAACATCCTTGGGGGAAGGGGAACAGAACTTGTATAAATTTTGGCTCTGACCCCCCGGGGGCAGGAGGGGCGGGGCCCAATAGGGGAAATAGAGGTAAATCCTATAAATCGCTACTTGTCCTAGAGTTCTGCATGGATTGTAACCAAATTTGGCCACAAACATCCTTGGGGGAAGGAGAACAGAACTTGTATAAATTTTGGCTCTGACCTCCCGGGGGCAGGAGGGGCGGGGCACAATAGGGGAAATAGAGGTAATCTTATAAATCGCTACTTGTCCTAGAGTTCTGCATGGATTGTAACCAAATTTGGCCACAAACATCCTTGGGGGAAGGGGAACAGAACCTGTATAAATTTTGGCTCTGACCCCACGGGGGCAGGAAGGGCAGGGCCCAATAGGGAAAATAAAGGTAAATCCTATAAAACGCTACTTGTCCTAGAGTTCTGCATGGATTGTAACCAAATTTGGCCACAAAATTCTTTGGGGAAGGGGAACAGAACTTGTATAAATTTTGGCTCTGACCCCCTGGGGGCAGGAGGAGCGGGGCCCAATAGGGAAAATAGAGGTTAATCCTATAAATCGCTACTTGTCCTAGAGTTCTGCATGGATTGTAACCAAATTTGACCACAAACATCCTTGGGGGAAGGGAAACAGAACTTGTATAAATTTTGGCTCTGACCTCCCGGGGGCAGGAGGGGCGGGGCCCAATAGGGGAAATAAAGGTAATCTTATAAATTGCTACTTGTCCTAGAGTTCTGCATGGATTGTAACCAAATTTGGCCACAAACATCCTTGGGGGAAGGGAAACAGAACTTGTATAAATTTTGGCTCTGATCCCCGGGGGCAAGAGGGGTGGGGACCAATAGGGGAAATAGAGGTAAATCCTATAAATCGCTACTTATCCTAGAGTTCTGCATGGATTGTAACCAAATTTGGCCACAAACATCCTTGGGGGAAGGGGAACAGAACTTGTATAAATTTTGGCTCTGACCCCCCGGGGGCAGGAGGGGCGGGGCCCAATAGGGAAAATAAAGGTAAATCCTATAAAACGCTACTTGTCCTAGAGTTCTGCATGGATTGTAACCAAATTTGGCCACAAACATCCTTTGGGGATGGGGAACAGAACTTGTATAAGTTTTGGCTCTGACCCCCTGGGGGCAGGAGGGGCGGGGCCCAATAGGGGAAATAGAGGTAATGTTATATATCGCTACTTGTCCTAGAGTTCTGCATGGATTGTAACCAAATTTGGCCACAAACATCCTTGGGGGAAGGGGAACAGAACTTGTATAAATTTTGGCTCTGACACCACGGGGGCAGGAAGGGCAGGGCCCAATAGGGAAAATAAAGGTAAATCCTATAAAACGCTACTTGTCCTAGAGTTCTGCATGGATTGTAACCAAATTTGGCCACAAAATTCTTTGGGGAAGGGGAACAGAACTTGTATAAATTTTGGCTCTGACCCCCGGGGTTTTCAGAAAATACAAGATTTGAAAAAATTATTAAAAAATTTGGATAAACAGAGAAAGGGACGATAGTTGCCATATCAGAATTTTTACCCCCGCCTCGAATAAAGTTATTTTTAGCTCACCTGGTTCAAAGGATCATGGTGAGCTAATGCGATACAACAGCATCCAGCTGGCCAGATTTTAACAAAATTTAACTGATAGCATCCTTATGGGCTACTGAATGAAAATTGTACAAATGGTCGGGCTGACCCCACCAGGGGCCTGAGGGGCAGGGCCAAATGGGGTCAAATTGGCAATTTTCATATAAACAACTTTGACTTCTTTGAAACTAAGCAGGTGATAGCACTCATAATGCAATGGAAGCATCATTATAGGGTGGGGATTCAAAATTTTACAAATGATGAGGCTGACCCCCCAGGGGCCTGTGGGGTGGGGCCAAAAGGGGTCAAATTGGCGATTTCATATAAACAACTTCTTCTCCGAAACTAAGCAGGTGATAGCACTCATAATGCAATGGAAGCATCATTATAGGATGGGGATTCAAAATTTTACAAATGATGAGGCTGACCCCCCAGGGGCCTGTGGGGTGGGGCCAAAAGGGGTCAAATTGGCTATTTCATATAAACAACTTCTTCTCCGAAACTAAGCAGGTGATAGCACTCATAATGCAATAGTAGCATCATTATAGGGTGGGGATTCAAAGTTGTACAAATGATGGTGCTGAAACCATGGGGTCCTAAGGGCCCGTGCCAAAAGGGGTCAAATTGGCTATTTCATATAAACGACTTCTTCTCTGAAACTTAGTATTGGATAGCACTCATAATGCAATGGTAGCATCCTGATAGGGTAGGGATTCAAAATTATACAAATGATGAGGCTGACCCCCAGGGGCCTGTTGGAGTGGGCCAAAAGGGGTCAAATTGGCAATTTTGATATATAAACAACTTCAAATCTTCTCCAAAACTATGCAGGTGATAACTAGCACTCATAAAGCAATGGTAGCATCATTATAGGATGGGGATTCAAAGTTGTACAAATGATGGTGCTAACCCCCCAGGGGCCTGTGAGTGTGGGCCAAAAGGGGTCAAATTAGCAATTTTCATATAAACGACTTCTCTGAAACTAGGTATTTGATAGCACTCACAATGCAATGGTAGCATCCTTATAGGGTAGGGATTCAAAACTGTACAAATGAGGGGGCCAACCCCTGGTGGCCAAAGGGGCAGGACCAAAAGGGGTTAAATTGTCTATTTTCATATAAACGACTTCTTCTCTAAAACTATGCATTGCATAGCACCCACAATGCAATGGTAGCATCATTATAGGATGGGAATTCAAAATTGTACAAATGATGGTGCTGAACCCCCCGGGGGCCTGAGGGTTGGGTCAAAGGGGGTCAAATTGGCAATTTTCTAATAAACGACTTCTCTGAAACTAAGCATTGGACAGCACTCATAATGCAAATTCAATGGTAGCATTCTTATAGGGCAGCATTCTCATCCATCAGAGTTACTTCCCTTCATTTCACTCTGTCAATACAGGTATAGCGATAGCTTGTGTCGTATACGTGTATTTGTACATGTCAAAGAAAATATAAATTAATCCGGAATATAAAAATGTTATATGTTTGGTTCTAATTTTACAATCTCAATTTTCCGGAATTGTTTCTCCGGGTTTCGGTTATTATGTTACTTATGTGAAGAAAATGAAAATAAACGAAGCAGGCAGCAGAACAGAAGATTTTGTCATTGTTTCGACCCTTATTTTGTATGTCTGACGTCGCCTTCACAACAAAACCCTCTCACAAGCCTTTCCCGGCGACGACATGGTGGAGAATCCTCATTTGTATGACATTTTATACTTGAAATTTAACATTTGTTTGTGACCGTGTTGTCCCGTGTTGTGCGATTATCAACTTCCGGTCTGGACCATGCGGTTTTCTGATGTTGTGATTGATTGGCCAGACTGAACTTTTGCAATGTATTCCCCATCTCAGCTTATCAGACATTTATTTGGAGATGAAAGAATGTTTCGATTGCCATTTTCCAGAATATTTGTGAGTTTTGAACATTGATATAAACTGCAATTTTCATCGATTTACATAATTTGTACGTGTGTGATTTTTCCCGCGTTTTTTCGCCATGAATCCATTACTGAGGGGAACGAACGTTAGCCAGACAATACCAGGCCCAGTACTTGCTGCCCCCCTGGAGTCCATCCAGTCTCCACACGTTAAACAATCGTCCTCAGGATGTTTTAGCATAACAAAGAATACATCTCATATTCATCCATCAGAAAAGCTCGACTTTGATAATCCAAAAATTTCATCCTCGAGACATTTTACTGTCAATGACAACACAGATTCTTCTCCTCCTTCAGAAGAGGGATACCCTGGACAATCTCCATTTATTGTTATTCCACCGATATCGGATCAGGGTCCCCATGCGGAAATTTGGAGGCTATACACATGAAGAGGGCACCAAATTTTTGGAGGAGTTTGAAAGCTATATAACTTTCAATGGACTTCACTTTGATCCCTCCCCACAGAGGAAAATAGCCACTTTTCATATGCACCTTATCGGACCAGCACGTGTATGGTTTCATGCTTTAGATTCAGCATCTAAGTCCTCATGGACAGAATTAGAGAAAGCGTTTCGTGAGAAGTACACAGTCACAGATTCCCTTGATCCTGCCTTACTAGTGGAATCGGCGTCATTTCACCGTTTAAAATGGCATCCTGGGCAGCCATTGGAAGAATACCATAGTATAATCCTTGAAAAGGGACTCAAACTAGGAAAACCTATGCGGGACATGGTATATCAATTTATTGAGGGTTTAACACCTTCGTTAGCATTCTTCGTACGGTCCGGTATGTGTAC
>NW_027187628.1:0-71130 GCF_041381155.1 Argopecten irradians | reverse complement strand
AGCTACGTCAAATTTCTCAAAGAAAAAATTACGGAAGAAAACACATCACTTAAAATTTTCATAATAAAAATTTACAATAAAATTCCACGTCAAACACATCTTGTCCCGGACTTTTATTGGCTAGACATTCCTTTCAAAGCAGCTTGAACTTCCATCATCGGTTATCAAAGAATCCAAACATTTTTTATCAAAACCAGATAGTTTCTTATCAATACATTGTGAAAAATCATTTATCACGCTATCAACAACATTAACATCTCTGAATAGAGATTTTTATAAAAAATGGTAACTTCATCCATAATTAAATCTGTGTCAGATATGTATCTGTCCCCGTTATCTTTTTCAAGCTCTTTAATTACTTTTAAATGTTGTCTGTTTTTCTCTAGTCTCAAAAAATGTGCAGTATTACGGTCACTCTCAATCACCCCATTTAGCCTTAGAAACGTAACACCGCGCCTTTACATTTTATACCTCCTCTAGGCGCTCCAATTCCATTTTCAATTCTTAAATATTTCCTCATAAGGCACTTATCATTAGAACCAACAATTTTACTTGAAATATCTGCTCTAAAGTTTCTGAAGTCGAAAAAATTCAGCACCCTTTAATTTGTTTCTCTCCTTTCCAAGAATAAACTGAGATGTTTTCTTGATTTTATATTTAAGGTTATCCATCCAGACAATGTTTCAGGTCGTGGTATAAATCATCACTTTTTGCTTTAAAATGATATATTGTGATTTTTAACAAACATAGTCCATTTTCAAAATAGACATGCTTGATTGTTCAAATACCAGACACACACGGGCCTCGCTCCACACAACATTAAATCTATACTGCATATTCACAATAACCGTGATCACTAAAGAGATATTCTTATAATAAACATTACGTACATTTTCCGATAATTGTTTATCAATAAGAAAATAATCAATTCGACTTTGAGAGAAACTCTCATTCCTCATTTGCTTACGAGAAAAAACAGAACTATCACGATATCTATTCTCTCCCCATATATATCACATAAGTTAAAATTCATTCATAACACTCTTAAGTTTTAAAACGCAAAAATCATCACAGAGTTTTGTTAAACCAGATCTGTCTAATCGATTTAATGTTGTATTAAAATCACCAGCCACAATAATGTTTTTCATAACCTTTCTGTAACTCATTTAAAAACCGCATCAAAATATTAATCTATCGCTGTTTTTATTTGGAGCATAACACATTAAATAAATCAAAAACACGCTCATCTAGTTTCACCGTTACTCTTAGTAACCTACCATCTATAATTGAATCACTACTTACTACACAATCTTTAATTTCATTCTTAATCAATAATAGCCACTCCTTGATTACATGTATCACTCTTAGAATAAATATTTTTACCATTCCATTTATCTTTGATTTGATTGATATACGTATCAGACCAAAAGGTCTCCTGTAGCATAACTAAGTCTGCATCTTTTTCTTCAAACATGGAAAAAACTTTTAATACTTTATCTACATATCTTAGTCCGTTGCAGTTAAATGAATATAAACTAAACATTAGGAGAAGTAAACAAAAATACATAAACAAATCCATATTTAACATTTATGTTTGTTTGTCTCAATTTTCCCTCTCTTATGCGTACATGGAGAAGATACTGCAGCTGTTTTGCATTGACGCTTTTTCTTAGCTAGAACAACCGCCCAATTCTCCGTCGTACTCATACATGTATCATTATCCTGTGGGGGGAAAGGGGTTCTCCATACTTTGAGATCCCTCCTCCCCATCATTTCATCATATCAAGAACATTGTTCCGTGAATCACACGCTATTGGGGAAAGTTCCATGACCTCACCAGCCTGTGTATCGGGTACCTCGAATACGTCATCCATTGTCGCGATAATATTCCCCGACATGTCGTTCGTAGGGCTAATGTCGCCACCGTTGTTATTGTCCTCACCGACATTATTAACATCAACATCATCATCTTCGTCATCCTCGTCGTCACCGTCATCATCAGCCTCGCTAGATCTAGATGCAGATGTGCAAATACAATTGCCGCATGTGTCACATAAGTAGTCCATCTCACCCTCATCTTCCCTACCCAAATGTATTTGTACACATGCAATGAGAGTCACGCTAACCACATAACTCGCGTAAAGACAACACCTCGTCACATCGACAGTCCGCACTAACCGTTCCACATCGAGTACACGGAGGGGTTATACAATTCCGAGCATAGTGGCCCTGGCCATTGCATTTAAAGCAGAAAAATTGAGGACAGTCAATGAAAACGTGTTCTAATGAATGACACAGATTACACATCTTCCTCTGATTATCATGAACCACTCGGTAATAGGAATTGTCCAACTTTACTGTATATGGAATAGATTGCAACTCGGGGGGTAAACGGACTTTGACGAAACGAGTTCCGTCGGCTACTGTTGTGCCTGGATAAAACCTGCGTTTTACAGGCGACAAAATCTCAACACCTAAACGTTCAAGCTCTTCAGTTATTTCATCATCATCAATATATGCTGGTATATGTAAAAATGACACCATCAGAAAAGATTTCACGATCTCGGACACTTGACACGCACGGGTGCCCACATCAATGCCGTCCGATATCAATAACCCCGACTCTCTACCGTCGAGCGTCACCTCGAAACAATCATTCCCTTTCGGGACACACGCATATAATGTTCCAACACACCACATATACCTTCAACAGAATCAATCACATCCTTGGCTGTTATATATAGATTGAACAGTGTTTTGATTGCGTTAAAGGTGGTATGAACGCAATGGGATACATACATATTCAATGTAGCGCGTTAGCGCTACGTGTGGAATATGTCTGCATCCCATTGCGTTCATACCACCTTTAACGCAATCAAAACACTGTTCAATCTATATATTTACATAAATAAATCTACCTTTACGTACAATTTAAAACGGTGATGGTTGCTAAGTTGGGTAACTACGGTAGTCAGGATGACCGAAGATATAGTTCCGATTGTTGAATGTTATAGCTGCAGTTTGGTTTGAAATACAACAATGACACTTTTCAATTATTTTCAACATATATTTTGTTTCATTTGGATAATATATATTAATAATGTCCATTTCGAATAAAAATTGAGATAACCAAGGCGGAACGACTACCGGTATGTATCGTTGTCAGGGTAGTGATGCGGTCCGAAGTGAAGCGAGTCGCCATATTTGATTTTCAACCGAGGAAAGTGACTGTGATAAAGCCTATTGATGGTATGACCGTTGAGCTGCTGAATGTTTGTCATGTATGTATTGGTCTAAGAACGCGATCTACACTAAATTCTTCGCAGTCATGACTTTTATTTTATTGTACGGGGGATAGACAAGTGTTTGCGTGTGTGTAGGACTATTTTGAATGCAAAGACGGGGCCATTTAAGCTGATGATACTGTTTCGGATAGGCTACCTGTATTTTTTTTTCTGGAAACCTGTATATGATCTGTTAACCTATTGTTTGCTTAGACGCTCCCAGAATTATTCACCTACAATCAGATGTTCTGTATATTTAGGTGAGATGAGTGACCGTACACACATGTACATCTGACGTAACTATGGGATTCCCCGAACATTCCTGAGGAAAGCCCCCCGGTTGTAGCCCCGACCAGCAATTCATTTTGTAGTTTATAACCGTTACAATGCTTGAACACATGTTTTGTTTTGATGTCAAATACATATTTAATTGGATCTAATAAAAACTCTTTATTGTTAATTAAAATTCGGCAACTTATGAAGCAAAATCTTATCAAAGCGTGAACTAGAAGTAGTCCGAACCTGCACTGCGTTTGTATTCATACGTCATTGCGTTTACGCTAATTTGAACGCAACTCCCCTCCCGTTGACTATATAGGGGCATATGTAAATATAAGGTTGTTATCGCCAACATTAACTAAATATGAACAGTCTTTCCTATAGCTCCGGGAGCAGCCATTTTAGTCACCTTTGGTACCCATCTCGCCAGCTCGGAATGAGCCAGATAGATATATACACAATAGGAGTGATTTTCACATGATGAAATGTCTCAATCTTTCACAAAACAGTTCAATATGAATAAAGTCAAATAATAAATAGGACCGAAGTCCTTATTACCACTGATTTCCAGCAATTGTTTCCCTCGGTGTGAATGCTGTATCCACCATGGATTTCAAACCGGAATGTGAATTTGAAAAATGATATCGATACATCTTAACCACTCGGCCACTGCGGCCCCTTATATTTGAAGTAGACCCATTTATGTTCAGATAAGGTCCATATCAGTGTACCGGTTTATTTAAAAGATTATGTTTTTCTTTCGCTTTATATTTTAATTGATAAATTGATTGATAAAAATGAATGGAGTACATAGATTTTGAAACACACACTGTTATGTATGTGCCTTATCTTACATTCTTAACTGGGCTATGGATTTACCCACAACTGCTTATCACTATACATGAAAATACAATGGCCTCATATGCACATGGCAGATATACAAAGTGTTAATATAAACCGTTAATGTAAAGGTCCGTTAGGTATTGGAATATTATACAAAAAAGAACAAATGATATAATATACGACAAAATGCAGTGCCAATGTGTATCATTAATATTATATGTATTATATCTATTATATTCTTTGCATTACTGTATCATTGGCATTTCAATTACCCATAAAAATGAACTTGACGTATAAGTTTAAACCAGCTAGATACGTGCCGCTGACGACCACTATATTGCATCATTATTATATTACGCCTATAAACGTGTATGCATAAATTGTTAAAGGTATCGTGAACTATTAATGTGGTAACTATCGATATCAAGATATATCGTTGCTTAACCCTCAAAACACACCATATTACTATACATTATGTACACATTATATATACTATTCTTTTAAAAAGACAAAATCTTAGCAACTTTTCGTAAATTACTCTACACCAAAATTTGTCTAACCCGCAAAAACAAGAAATAAATGATAGTGTCTCAAAAAGTCTCTACTATGTCTTTGTATACGCTGCGCAAAGACATTGGTTCTATATTCCAAAGTTCGATAAATAAGTCACATGGGTTACATAAACTCAAAGGTCATCATCAAGAAAACAAAATATACAACATTTTCCGATATTTAGAACTTCCCCGTCAAACCGTAAATCTTATAGTGGGGGAGGACAAATAGGTTCCCATGTACCCCTCTGGCAGTTTTTCGAGACATGTTTTTTAGGACCGATATGATGTCTAGTTTCATTTTATGCTTGTTGCCATTGACAACTAATGTCCCATGGGGGTCATATGGCGGCTATCTTGGATTTCAGTTATCAAAAATGGCCAAAATCACACATTCGCATATATGCGCATAGATAGAGGACCAGACAACATTCACAGACAAATAAACACATTTTTGATATGATTGAAACATGCTGAATACGATAAATCATAATAATGACGTTACGTCTTCTCATTTTTGTGAAATGACTGGAAAAACAATTAAATTTTTCAGCTTTTTTCCCCTAAAAAATCGATAAATGTCATAATTTTTATCACAAGTAAAAAAACTTGATCACAAATCACCTTGTAACAGTCATTTTGAATTGAACCAAACCTTTTGTAAATATATGTGTACCATAAAAAGAAAGATCGCATCAATGAGGTCGGAAAAAGGACCCCTCCCCCCAGTGCTGACTGGAAAAACAATATAATATGTACAGACACACAACACACCCACAACGTACACGTATGTAGTGTAGATAGATATCTCACATTACGATACATTTACATTCGTCACATTTATTTTTAACTCCCATACTATATTTTTATCCATTATTATCCTATATCATTAATATGATATTGTCACATTATGTATTTATGGTACACAGCACGTTTAACACTCTCATATTACATTTATACATTACTTACAGAAAAACTTAATTTTTCATTGTTGTTCTCATATGATATCTCTATTTTACTCACAATACATTCATTTATAATCCTATATTACATTTGAACGTTACTCGATTTAATTCAATAATGTTCTTACATTACATTTACACGTTACTCATCTAAAATTCATTAAGCTGCGCACATTACATTGATACGTTACATTATATTAGCTGTATATTGTAATACAATAAATGTTACTAGCACTATACAATTAATATTATTTCATGTTATCTCATTCTTACGTTACATTATATATGTATGATCTTGTTCTCATAATATTACATTTACGCTTGCTTAAATTACATTACTAGTGGTTTCACATATAAATGTAAAATTGCATTATATAATATTATCACATTAATTTTAATCATTCGAATAAAACCTTCATATTTAATACAACCACGGCTGTGATAGTACATGTACATGAATATTTTATACGATATGACACTATTTTATGCTTAACCTTTTCTCCTTTTCCTGCTCAATCCTTTATCTATTTCCATTAATTGCACAAATTTAAACATACTAGGTTTTGAAAATAATAGCTCTTGATACACTTAAGTCTTATATCTTTAAAATTTCGCATGTAAGAATAAAATGATATTCGCGCTATTGAATGCTGTACAATACAAATTCGACGACATCTATCTGTATCGTATAAACGACCTCTCTCGATATTAAACTTCTGTGACAAAACATGAATGTTAGATATTTCTTTCAAATTTTGAGTCCCTATACATTTTTCTTAAATATTTCTGTAGACCAAAACTTTCGTTAATTTATTTGTATATGAGGAGCAGTTAGAAGATACCTCTATCTGAGTTTCAGACACTTTAGTTTGACAGACATGTTTGAAATTTTTATTCATTTTTTTTTTATTTACAAAAGCCGTTCCCGGTGTTAGCAGCTTTACATTTTGGCTAGAATGTCCCGTTAGTTAACCGCATGGTTGCTTTAAATGACCTCGGGGATGTATACATGAATAGCTCACTTATCGGCGAGATAGAGTCGGTCAATCATATTTGACAAAGATGTTAACAGTGTTACAATGAATTGCTTTATCTATTGTTAAAGCCTTCAAATGTGATATGCGCACAATAACGTGTGTCTCGGATAAATGTGGTTTTAAACCGTTGTAACGGTCTATTATTGTATAATTATAAGTTAGTGTAAGGTATCTTGTCATTTCTTTGTTTCATTTGCATGTCAGTGTATGACACAGAGAGTTGTTTAAGAAAAGAGTAAACCAATGTTTAAATACAGGGTCACGTTATTTTGATTAATTTTGTTCTTAAAACTATCAACATTTTAAATTAATATCACCTAATCCATTTGTGTATAAAAACACCATAAGTCTGCATTTATAATCCATTTAAAATGAATAATAGATATAGAATCAACTTTGAATATTTGCTAGTAACAGATGTTGTGCGTACTCGTTGTAAACTGAAAGGTGATTGTAACAAGTGTCCTGACATCAGATATATTAAAATCTATAAATATGGTGAATGCCGTGAATGTCGAACAACAACATCATTGCCTATTACATCATCATCAAAAAGTGACATCTGATTTATATAATAGCAATATGAGATCGAAAAATAGAATTAAAGTGCTTGGAACCGAGGTTGAATTTCATTTAAATCATTTAATGCGCGACGTTGCTGCAGTATAAGATCGTCTTATTTCAATTTGAGACATACATATGATTCATTACAGGAGACAAATATTTGTTAAATACATGTATTCATTTGAGTTATTAACGAGATACTTTTGTTCAGCAAAAAATCTTTACACGTGTTTAGTCATCTTGCGAAGATTTGAATTTTGAACCCGTGAGTGGTTTATCTTAAAACAACACTGTGTTGTTCCTATTAGACATTTAATCATATATTGAGAATATTTTATCTTTGATAGACGTTAACAACAATTAATGGAATGGTAATGGTATAACACGTTATGATTTATCGTCATATTTGGGATTTGGGAAAACATTTTGCAAAGTCATCCATGGGACACTGTTGGTATTATACATCTCATTATAAAAATACAAAGATAAATAATATACGATAATACTCTTAAAATATTTCGGTAAGACAAAAACACACACACTTACCAATGGTGGATAATACTAATCAGTTGCTGTGTCTAATATATATGGAATGTATAATCTACGACGTGGTTATTTTTTAAAGATGCACGATTGGTCAGTTCTAGCTATTGTTTCCTATGAGTCATTTTATGAATACTGCGAATTTGCGTGTATATAAAAATAGAACAAAAAAAGATTATGTACCCATACAGAACATAGACGTTGGATATTTCCTCAGAAGAAGGTATTAAACTTCCCGTTTTAGTGTAAGAACATCATCTTTTAGCATTATAGATGCCACTCATGACATTTTAGCAGTTGTTGAAAAGGAAAAGGGAAATGTTAGTAGAACGTTAAGCATTAACGGTAGCAATTTTAAATTTTTCAAATTTTAAGCAAATTTAAAACAAATTATAACTTAACATCTGTATCAATTCGGTAATAATACTGGATTAGTAACTTTGTTGATTAGTAATCCAGTACTATTACCGAATTGTTACAGGTGTAATGTTTTATTTTTTATAAGAATCTTAACAAATATTTAAGTTTATTATATTTTTAAAGACGCGTCAAGAAATCAACGCCTATATCGACATACATTCCTCCATACTTGTATATAGCGAGGTAATCAGATCATTTATGTGTGACTTGTAACAAGAAACGATGTTAATTGAACAGGTACTTTAAAGTAAAATATAAACCATAATTTCGTGGCCTGTTCTGGGAGATTAGGTTTCTGCACCAAATAGGAATAAAAAGTTTTGTAGTATCAGGCGGGATAAAGGGGATATTTAAAGATAGTATGATAGGGATTTCGGCAATATATACATGGAATGGTATTTCTCATATCATCGACATATCCGTGCATTGTTTTAATGTTTTTAAAAAAACATACTTTCCTTTCAAAGTAAAAGACTCATCGAGTCGTTTTTGATACCTTTAACACGACTCTAGGACACTTTTACTTTGAAAGGACTGTTTTTCATTACCCGTTTACTCTACACTTACGATAGGCCCTAACTTCCTAATTAACTTAATTAACTTACCAGGCGTCGTATGTAATCGCAAGATCCTATAATCCTCGTTGGAATAACATGTATATATAGTATATAGATATCGTACAGCAATATACTGATTCTAAAATAAAAAAGCAGATCACAAATAAAGAGGAAGTAAAGTAGATAAGTATTTGAACTCAAGAAGCATGCAATGCAGGTGTTAAAAAATAACAAAAGTTGGTCAATCTGAGGTATGCCGACAGTTTTGACAGTCAAAATCTTTTGCAGGGGTTCAGATATCGCTGTATACGTGACAGAACCATGTGTGATTATTTTCCATTCATACTTAGAAGAAAAAAAGGTGAAATGTCAGTTGCGTTCTATCTTTTCATCGCACCATAATTACAGGAATGTCGTTATGCGTCAAAATTGATGACATCATGTGTTGGCGATGTTTCGTAGTTGTCTAGTGCGTATGGGGTGTCGTGACAGCCCCCTGAGTAAGATAGCGTTTCTACCCCATCGGACAGAGATATATGCACTTCCAGTGAGGGTAATATTTCTCGGGGCAAGTTGTAAAAGGTCATCTGAAATAAACATTATATTTCTCACGGTAGTAAAAAGGAGCACACTCTCATTCGGTTAAATGAATTAATATTTTCATTCGCATCAAAGAAGTTTCTCGCTTCGAGCGAAACGAAGTAAACAACTAATAATTTGCTTATTATTTAATATTTTGGTACTCGACACGGAAAGCCGAGATGACACGGCAAAGCCTCGTCACCTCGGCTTTCCTAAGTCTCGCACCAAAATAAAACTTGTATTGTAAGATAATAACGTGTATTCTATATATATATATGTTATTACGTATTCGGTGGGAAAATTAATGAATTACCGGAGGTGCTTGCTGGATAAGGTGACACAGATACCTGAGCTTTTGGAAAGATCTCCAGCTGTGAATACATGCAAGGCTTATAAGTGGGGATTTCTTAGATGGAAAAAGTATATTCTGGTATAAATTTATAAGACACCAAACCGGCAAAACCATTAATTGATATGCCGGATGATTGTTTCACAAGCGGTCGATTGGCTGCTCAACAGCTGCAATACACAGACACAAGTAAAAGTGACACCACCAGTCAGAGTGGAAATAGCTTGAGACTGCTAATTATAGATGCTGAGATGTTGGTCAATGAGTGGTCACATCTCTTTTGTTTATTTAATTGTCAATACTAGTGGCCCCACAAGATTGGTAATTTGGGTAGTTTAGAAAAACGTGTACTACAGTATATGGAAACATCAAGAAAAAAGGGGACAAACAGGGAAAGGCATCAGGTTATATGGACATTGCGTCTGGTGAAAAGGGCATGGCGTGAGGTTATAGGGGCTGTGAAAATACTATAAAATTAGATTAATAATTTCAATAAACTGGCTATTATTCGTACTTGTAATTACGGCGCATTTGTACATGACAGACGTTTGTTTTTTACTGTTACGGTCCGAATCTTAACTGATCAACTGATTACCTGGCAAACAAAATTAAATGGGGAAAAATAAAGGCATATATTAGCCATACGGTAATCAGAATATATTATTGTTATTCGTTTTCCTTCATATTATATTGATGATACTCGTTTCGATTTTTTCAGTTTTCGCTCTCCAAAGGTTCGCAAAAGTTGAAAAAACTCCTAAACTCGTATCATAAATCTAATATGAAAAGAAACTCATGATAGATCCTCTATAAATTACATGATTATAAACTTGGCCCAGTTCCATGAACGTTTCATTAAAAAAGGCTAATAAGAAAGCATTACAGGGTAATGAAATTTGTAAGGCTTAAAAGAACTTTCATTTAAATATATTATTAACACTTGTAACGTAAATACGAATCCTAACGTTTATCATTTGCATTAGATATCAGACGACAGCTGGATTTCTAACGAGTCCATGTAAACAGGCATCAATGATCAATGTTAGTAGGTACACAATCTGGTTACTGATACAAATATCATGCTTTGTCAGTCAAATGCTACTCAAATTTTGATCACATCAAGACCTCAATTACGTAAATAGCTGGTTTAATTAGGGAAATTCCATTAATGATATGAAACACTATTAGATCAATTTTACAGTATTCTAAAAACACGTCTATTTGTATTTAGCTTAATGGAAGAGATTGATGTTGGTGACCTAAAGACCAACAACTTTAATTTGTAGTAGTATCTTGTTTTCAAATGGGAACCACGATCCCCAATTTATGATACGCATGACGTGTTTAGCATCATATGTGCAAAACATGTTTTATTTATAAATATATACAATTATTTGACATTCATTGTTTATTATTATATATTAAAAAATTCTTATTTATTATGTTCAGCGGAAATTAAAGCTACTTTTCTGAAATGCTTCTATTCGTTTAGTCAGTGTGTATTATTTTCAAGTAAATGATGTATCAGTATGTTACGATGGCCCCCCGAAAACGGACTGCCAAAAATTGTGTTACTATTAACACGTTTTCGTCAGCAAAATATGAACGCACACATCTTGTGTCAAAAACCTATTGTTATATGCATGATATAGTATACGTTTTCTTCAAACAAATTGTTTACGTACATATTTTGTTGACGAAACCCTG
The DNA here is from genome assembly GCF_041381155.1 of Argopecten irradians. Taxonomy (NCBI): domain Eukaryota; kingdom Metazoa; phylum Mollusca; class Bivalvia; order Pectinida; family Pectinidae; genus Argopecten; species Argopecten irradians. The sequence continues at coordinate 59,452 of NW_027187628.1, read as the reverse complement.
TAGTTGTGATAGTAGTAGATTTGGCTGTACACGAAATGTGTACATGACCAAAAACGTGTAGCTTGGAAATCTACTAGATCCATATACCAATTAGCATTCCTTTGTTTCAATGATTTATTCTTAGAAGGTCATATGGTGACTTTTACTGATAAGGGTTATGGCATCAAAAGCACAACGCGATGTTTACTTTTCTGCAGTGAGACACGATATACAATATAAGACGTTCTCAGTAATAACCCATTTAGACTTATTCTAGTGTTATTCTTAGAACCTTATGGGTCAAGATTATTTCGAGAACCCCCCCCCCCCCCCAACTTTTTTTCTCGCTAATTTATAGGTAAACAAGCCTAATAATATAGGCAGGTTTTCTGCTACGAAAAGTACGTCTTAGTTTTGTTATGGCGGTTTCGCAGTTGCAGGGAGGTAATTAACTTGGTATAATGTATTTGATAATGTGATAATGATAGCCATCCGGATTACCTTCCGAATTAAGTTCAAATATATACCAAACTCCATGCATTTGAAAACAACAACAACAACACGATGAAAGGAAACTTAAGTTTGTTTAAGTTTTCAAAGCCTTTATCAGGTAAAGTTAGCATATAACCGTGTAACGATCTATCACAGAACAAAGGAAAGTTAATTTGTATCCGGATGCAGTAGGTTTTCACTAACAACACGTTTTTGTCATGTACACATTTCATGTACAGACAAATCTACTACTATCATAACAACAGGTTTTCGTCAACAAAATATGTACGTACATGTTTTGTTGACGAAAACGTACATTGTACTACTATAGCATGCTTATAACAATAGGTTTTGGACAAAAAAATTGTACGTACATAATTTGCCTACGAAAACGTGTTACTAGTAAACACAATTTTGTCAGTCCGTTTTCGGCATTCGTAGTATGTTGTATTCAAATTACATTTACCAAAAATAAACATTTGTTTATTAAAGGAATGACAATGAGTTTACATGATAGATCATTATTTAATTTCACGACAGACCTGGAATGTCACTCAATGCATCAAACATGTTAAACATTTCCTCCATCTGTGATGTGATGTTGATCTTTGGGTGAAAAATCAGTGTACCTTTCTAGAGAAAGAGAAGTCACTCTCTGACTACGCTGGACTGACCAAACTCTTTGTTGTAAAACGGCCCAAGAAAAGGGATCCGGGCGCTCGCTACAAGTCACAAGAACCCGACGTTACAGACCCATATTGGGAAGGTGACTGTGTTTCGATGTCTTGTGGGCACGCTGTCGGTAAGTTGTCATCTTAGTATACCGTATTATCCGTAATTAGCGCCCAATGCGCTTAAAATGTAAGATTTTGTTTTATCTGCCTAAGCACCCCAAACAACACACAGGACATTGGCCGTATGGTAGTGCTTTCGCCCCGTGTACACCTGCTCCTCGACAGAAAGACAACTTAAATTTACCACTCTGAAGTCGACGTAGAGTAGACATTGTGTCTTGATATCTACTTTTACAGATAAAAAACTGTATTGTGTGGCGATACAGATGAACGTTTAAGACGTGTGACATCTTAAATAAAGTGCGGAACCACCATATGACTTAAAACAAATAAATACTCAAATATTTCTTGCTTGTGCATATGGTAGGCAAGCAAGAAGACTCCCAACGGTTGGCGCAAAAATGTCACGCGATGAACTCAAATACTGTACCGGGTATCAGTCAAATGCATTTAACTGATTACATGTACGTACTTTGTATTATTTCCGGGTTCTGTCCCGGAAGTAGTTATTAGACTCTCCTCGAAAGTTTTCAAGAAAATGTCGGACACCATGTGCAGATTTTTGTTATTTAATATAACCATGCAAATGATATGTACGATCATTTGGACACGATATTTTAACTCAGTATTTTCATTTTTTTTATTAAACCTATATCTACATTTTCTGAAGTTTATCATTATACTGCAATCCAGAGCGAAAAAGACACAAATCACCATTTTGTTTATGAGTATAAACTTTTGTTTATATTTATATATATTTCTCTAATGATCAAAAGCTTAAAGATAGCGTTAACAGCCTGACAAAATGCTAATTTTGTTAACTATCAAAAAACAAGAGCAGACGATTTAGATTTTTTTCAGTTACAAAAATTACTTACTTTACACCAATACCACCATTGAAAAGTTTGAGCTTCTAATTGTACTTCAAGTTAAAAATATGAAAAAAATAATTAATTGCATCCCGAAAAAAATCCGTGGCACTATATCCTATTTGAAATGAAGTACTGATTGCGCATGCACTAAAGGCAAAATATATTATTTCAGATGATTTTTTGTGTTAATTTGACATATAAATACACGATTTGACACCTATTATTGCCAAAATGATGAATATCATTTATCCTCTGTCGGCGGTGGAGCATCTTTGACTTGTCGAAATAAGTATTTATATAGCATTCGTAATGTTTGTGTTGAACTTAAGATACTTTCATATATTGTTTTGAACCTCTTCTCAATTTCTACCGGTGCGATTTAGCTGACACTTTCATGAAATAATCCTGACATGGTCCCGACAAAGTGTTGTTATTTTTTCGGGTCGATCCGAAATGAAGATGGCCGCCACAGCCACTATTATTACTATGACAAATTATCCGCGAACTCCAATATGGCGGACTTAATCAAAGGAGCATCTCGGTAAACAAAAATAGAAATTGAAAATATTAACGTCAACATACTTACCTATGATTTGGTGAGGTGACCTTAAGACTTGATTACTGCCAGCAGTCGTCGGGGGATGGAATTATACAGAGATCTCACATACTGACGGGAGAGCGAGGTCTGTATGTCTCAGATTGCAGTAGTTAGTCTGTTGTTTTGATGTTTCGGGCTTGATTTTTCAACGTTCTTTTAATCTTGAGCTATATGTTTTCAATCACATTAATGTCCGGAGACTGTGCTGGCTATGTAATATAGGGACTATTATTTGTTTCCATGTATTGGTTAGTTACATACGCCCGATGAACAGGGGCATTATCATCCTGGAAACGATAAACTCCATTTTTTGTTATCAAAGATATTTAAGTATTTCTGTGCATTAATGTTACCATCAGTTTTGCAAAGAGTCCCCACGCCGTTGTAACAAATACATCCCCAAATCATAACTGATATCCGCCGTTGCCGGGGATGACACGTGCACTGGGAATAGATACGACTCTCTGGCTGTTCTCCAGATATACACACGAAAATTGTTACCTATAACTACATGTACTTGAGATTCGTCTGAAAATATCACCGTATTCCAGTAATGATCTATTTAAAGTCTAAAACGCTTTTTCCGATTAACTTCAGATACTACCATTTTCTTTCTGATAACCCGCCGCTTCATATCATCATTATGTAAAACTCTTTGCGCTGTTCATGGATTCACAGTATTTCTATGATGCATTCTTTGATTTAGATCTTGAGTAATGTCATTTAAAACTCTCACTCTGTTGGTTTTGGTGTGACGAAATTGTCATGTTTTATCACATCGTGACAACTTACCAGGACGGTCGTTTCGTTGCTTATTTTTCACATCTGATCGTTCTAAATAACGTTTCCAGATGGCTCGAATGGTAGATTTAGATATTCCCATTAACCTTACCAATTCTGACGTTTAGATCCAGCTGATTTCATTTTCACAATAATTTTCTTGTGTACTATCCGTGATTTCGTTTTAGTTCCTTCCAGTCATAGTGCTGTATATGTTATTACGTTATGGAGCAAACACTGCTATTAATTTGCATAGAGAAAAAAAAACTTTTTTTCATTTTTTCTGCAATTGTAAAAGACATTCTATAATTTACTTACTTTATGAAACATGTTCTTACATTCATACTTATATTACGAGACGTGTTCTAATAGGTCCTTAAAAAATTGATGTTTACTTACAAAATGATCAAGCTTTCCATAAAACATTGAAGAAATTAAGTTGTGTCCTGCGTATATATATATATATTTGTTAAGACTGGATCAGATGTCATTACAACCTCTATTCATATTCCGTTTTGGGCAATGATTTTGTAAATAGCAATACACTTGTATATATATAATATGTATGATATTTAAACCAAGTATTTAATAGTTCCCATTGGTTACAGTTTGAAGTCAAACAAATATATAACTAGTTTTTTTTCTACTACATATGTTTCATATCATAGCATATCAAAAATAGATTTTTTTTATAGAGCAATTCCGTTTCATTATGACATTAAGCAAACTATGATGTCATAAAGGCAAAATAAGCTATCAATAAATACACCATTGTATACCTTTTCATTGACAATACTGTTCGCGCTATTTTACAATTACCTTTTCCGCTTGATTTATAACCAATACATTGTAATAACGTTTATCCTATCAGTATGGATGGTAGCAGTATGTTAGTGTTAACTATATGGATCGTATCTGCATTGTTATTTAAAGCGACCTTTCTTTAGCACACGAGTCATGCGTGAACGGTGCGTTGCTATTTTAATTATATATGGATCATTGTGTTTTGTGTATGACAGGAATAATTGTCAGGCTATTCGATTCAATTGGGATATAGTATAAATTCAGTGTAAATAACGTCACTCATAAACGTTCCATTTGATCTTCGGAAGACAACCTTTAAATGGTCAACGCTGGTATGTGTAAATTTAAGATAAGACGAATTATATTCTATATATAGTCATGGGGTTTTCCAGATCAGGGTTTTTCGGCTTACAAATACAAATACAAATACATTTTATATTGTATAAATACCTGCAAAACATATACAACGACTAACAATCGTAACAAAGCAAATTCCGTTAAATTTCCAGCATCCATTTAAAACTCAGATTAAATGGCAAATTAAAAATAATAGCAGTTTGAGAAGAAACCGATAAGAATAAATTTATATTGGTATTTCCTTATTGGGATATGTTTTGATGAAGTGGATTATATACGATATTTATCCAAATGCGCAAAATCTCACAGGAATGGTGGCCTCTGTTAAAAACGCAATAATATCGTAGGAGATGGGAAGAAAATTGCCAATTAGCTTTGCTCTCTAATTGAACACTAAATCTGTTCAGATGTCCTAACAATACCAAAGGAGAGACTACGTTACCCTGTTTTAACTAAAGGGAAGAACAAATTGTAAAATCAGACAGAAACAACAAAAATGTGTATCATTACTATGATTGGATACCAAACGTCAAGTATTTCAGTGGTTTCGTTTTGCTAAATATGCATTTTCCCCAATCGTTCTGACGTGACCCTATAAATACATCAATACCAGGAAGTTATTAATGAATCTGACAGGGCGACATTTTGAATGTGTTCATTTATATTGCTTATCATATCAGGATTAAGTCAACTATTTTTTCATACTTTTGTTTATATCTTTCATCAATAATGGTGTGTTGTTGGATTATGTGTCATCTCAGAGCACTCAATAACATATGAACTATATATTACTTAGAACTACTCCATATCAAGGCAATCTATCTATGTGTTCTATTCGGTTATAATGTTTTACTGATCGTGTCTACAGTGGAAAGAAACTGATTCGTATTTACCAGTGTCTCACGTAAGTAGTAAGTATTTGAATATATATAATTGGATCAAATTTGAAATTAGTAAAATATGTTGTTGAGTTATACAACGCACATCAAGTGAACATACAAACATTTGGACCTGTAACATGATTAATATTACTTCATATGTAAATAGTTTTGCATCAAAATCAATTTTGACGGCTTAATCTCAAACAAAACTAGCGATAAAAGGACACTTGTTTATAATGGACAGACACTTTCATCCAATTTGGTGAAATTTATTAAATGATTGACCCCTGTATATGACAGTTAAGGACGTTATTGTTTGAAAAGGGGACATAACGAAATACTTACATCTATCAAAATGAATGTCAAGCGTTACATGTTCCTTTCTATAGCTTTACTAATGGTATAATTTGGCAGGTGTTGTGATGAAATTAGTGTATGGTAAAGTTTAAATCCGAAATATAATTGACTAAATTCTTAAGAGTACTCTGCAATGGCTGACTTATTCAATGTTTTTATATATCGTCGTTTAAAGCTATATATAAACACGCCATATAGAGTAGGATTTTGTAATGTAGACACCATGACGTAAGCGGTCGTGTACAACTAATACCGCTTCAACTCATTAGTTAGGGTATTACACCTCAATTTACACCAGTGGTCGCTTGGATGTTAACGCGTGCATATCCTTTCTAAGGTAATATCTTTAATAAATGTTTCTGTTTTTAATAGGTTTCACAGTAAGTAAATAATCACTTTTAAGAATGTAGTCTCATGGTAAGGAAGACAGATCATGATTTTTTCATACAGACGCTTGAGTTATGACAGTGCCCCAAGCTCTTCAAGCATTTGAATGACCGTGATTTGATTAATACTCCCTTTTCTGAAGTTTGAATTTATGAATAAATTATTTTATTAGTTTTAAAAATAACAACACAAATAATCCTATTAATCTTAAAATGCTATTTTATGTTAAATATATATTGATTAAACATTGTTAATCATTTTAAAACTAAAACTATTCACATCTAGGCTATATTGTAACAGAAAATTCTGCAGTGAATGTATAAAAAGTATATATAATAGGGGAGATAACTCTATGGTAAATCCCGTCTTTTTCAATGAACAATGAAGGTTTTTTGGTGCTTAAAATGCTCTATCTTGACAAATTGTGGTTCAATTTTCTTGAAAATTGACTGATTAAAAGCAACTTTGTCACTTTTTAGTCTGTTATTTTTCTAAAAAATTGAACTTCACAATTTTGATTTATTTTCATTTTGGTGAGAATGTTTTTGGTAATTTACTTGCGTCTTTTTTACCTGATTTCCTCCAGAAATGATCACTAAAATTGATTATGACGAGAAGTAAAGCATTTAAAAAAAAAAAAAGGATTGATATATATCACGTCAATTAAACAATATATATATAGTAGAACATTTTGTTAATTATTTTCATTTACGGGGCGGATTTAGTACAGACTAATGCTATTTTTTCATGTGCAGAATCTACACAAAAATGGCAAATTTGAATATTTATTTAGAAAAAAAACAGATGGTTCAATTTCTTCGAAACTTTGATAGAAGATGCATAACAACATATTTACTTCATAAATTAAATATGAAAAATATTGAACTACAGGAAAATTTTGGGGAATGTGAGACTACCACCTTAAAGTTATCTATTTGCCATAATTGGGCGAAAAGTTTTGGCATGCTGTTTAGTTTTCAGTAAAATATTAACAACTTTTGGTGGACCAAACTGTGAAATATATTCAAATGTCATGACAACAAAAGATGCCTTATAAGCATAATACTGAATGTTTATACTGTAAAAAAAAGTCCCTGGCTTTAGGGCTTCATTTATGTTAAGGTGAAGCATACAAAACATGAAAACTGCAGAGGTCACTTTATAATAATACAACTAGCACAATGACTGTTGATATTTTAGACAACAAATTGGCTTCAGGGTTTGCCCATTGGTCCTCATATTACTGTATTGAAGATGTACAAATGGTGATTTTCAGCAGTACTGACATAATCAATTTTGAAATCTTGTTTGTCTATGTAAAATTTAAAAATAAGATGCATCGTAAGCATTTTGAATTTCCATGTCTTAGTCGTTATCATATAAAAGCAAAGCATATTATGGATGGGATGGGACTGATCATTGTGCATGCATTAAAAACACTTCTTAGCATAAGGGCATGGCTATTTTGTGACAGAAATGTGTAACGAGCCATGTGGACTTACTAAACGGAAATGTACATTTTTGCATATTATTCCAAAAGGACACTTTATGGTTTGGGCCCTTTTCTAAATCCATAAAATGTTCAAAAATGATATTTAGTGATTAATGTGTTTTGAATATTTAGTATATCCCTGATTCAACTTTAATTACTGTGTTCTAATTTTGGGTACGCAGTTGCCATGGTAACCATCCAAAATATGCATAAATAAAGAAAATGTGGTTTTGACAGTTTTTGTGTATGGAATGTGTATGTAGGGCGCATCCTTAAACAAATGCATTATTTACTAAGAATATGTCTGCACTTCAAATACATATTTAGGAGAAATATAAAGTTTGTTCAAGGATGCGTTCTATGGTTCCTAAAACAAAGAACTATAAAAATAAGCCAAAAATTTCAAAATTAGAAAACAAACATAACAAATAAATAAGGGATATAATCTATATGTAAACTCCAACAACATTTGGCGAATTTGGGGGCCAAAAGGGCTCAAACATATTCCTTTACAAACAACACAAAACTCTCCAAGTCAACAGTAGCACCTAAGGTTAGATTGATGCATTCACACTTTTCATAAAGTAAGTTTAAGTATACCTAAGAAGTGAAATATTGTCATACAAAATATCACTAGTTCAAACAGGGTCTAAAACCTTAACAGTTAAATGAACTGGCATAACCATAGTCGACAGCATCTAATTCCATACAGAGAGCGATTGATTGCCCGGTACCTGATAACACAGATATTAATAGTACAGGCCCGGTACCCTAGCCAGACGCCTTGTTTTAGACAAGACAGTTTCCGCAATTTTCCATAATTCCCGTTACACGTTCAAAACGTTATATCGTTTGGCATTAGTAACAAAAAGTTATTTATGGTATAAGAAGGTATGCAATCAAAAGTTTTGGTTTATGAATAATGGAAAAGAATAATATAATTCTGCTAAAAAAACATTGACGTTATAATGACATCACTTTTAGGATATAGACACCTCCAGTGGACATTATACAGTTACTGAAAAAATGTTCCATACTTTTAAGACATGGCGATTTTGGTTCTCTTATCCCCCGAATTCTAAACAAATCAAATCATTTCAGTGTAAGTGTTACTAGAATTACAGATGTTAAACACCAACTCCAGAAAACCTTGTCCAATTCATCAATTAGGCATTAGAAAATAAGAATAAATCTTCGATACCAGTGTTCTTATGTATACGATTACATATATTATTTTGTTAAGCTGTTTTTTATGAAGAAAACTAACATATGATTGCATGTTTTATGCAAATTTATGGTTGTAGGCTTTTTGCAAATAAAATCTTTACGTTCTATATTAGTTTGGTGGTTTGCTAAAAATACAACGAGATTAAACACTACCCATGTTAAACGACGAAAACACACAGACGATGATTAGGGGTAGTGTTAAGTTAGGAGAATAAACTATTATATAAAGGTATAATTACCGTGCTCCATGACGCATACCACCACAGACAGATGGCCTCGCTACTGTGCCACGGCTGGTAGGTAGATGACTGTTGAGTATATCTATTTGGTCTTCTACTGTTATGAAATGTTCTCGACATGACAACGGAGATCAATGGTAGTTAAATTTATTAGATTATAAAGTGCACGAAAAACGTCGTTCAAAGAATATGAGAGTATGATCTCTGCTGGTACTTGGAAAGTTATTATAATAAATGTTTCAAGTATACCGTCACACAAAAATGTATAACAAAAATTCAGCGTGGAAACGTATACCACAAATAATCACACTAAAATATCTTAGACCATTTTTACGTCATTAAGGATATGTCAAAGTGAATTCCAGATATTCCCGTTCAAACATCGCGTCCAAAGACATAACAACCGCAGATCGTGAAACAATCGTAAACAATCTGTTTGCAAGATGTGGTTATATTGTTACACATGGAAAAGACAAAATACAGCGTATGGATTTATTTTAATCTCTAAGACAATTGAAGTTTGAATTTAATGTTTTAATCGGCAAAGCAGTTTCCATATCAAAATTGGTTTTACAATTAAATATTTTCATTTGCAGTTATATGTATTTTTTATCTGTTCAGAACATCATGGATCAGCAATGAAGAAGACAGTCCTATTCTGGACAGGACGGGACAAATGGGCAATGTATGATATCTCATGTCATTTGTTAAATCTATACTGATAAGTTGTAATGGTAAATACACTTATTTACCAAGATAGTAATTGATAGTCTATCGCACACATTCATTTATTCAATGCAAAACGTTTTAAACAAAACAATAAGGTAATTTATTACACTATATAGTCGCCTTAATATAATCAGAGAAGGGTTTAAGATGGTGTAGTTATTTCATTTAGACATTATGCTAGAATTTTTTTTATTAAACTGTTTTTAAAAGGAATGTTCTACAAACACCTCATCATTTGAATACCGAAATTAAAATAACACTTATTTAGAAAAAGTGATGAGAACATAAATTAAGTAAAAAAGTAAAAGACTGTTAAACTTACATACATATATGAGACGCTGCAATCTGATTAAAATACAGATCCTTGTAACCACTCCGTTATATAAAGAGTCTGACAATATCCCACAAGGGGTCACGTCCAGATGACTATTATAAAACGTGGTCTTCATATAAGATACATTTTCTACACCTTGTCACATCCATTGATATTTCGTCCCAGTATACATATACAATTAGCTTAATTGTGCTCTTTGGGCGAGATGACTACGTAAACCAAAATAATTCTGACATTTTTTCAAACTATTTCGTCCCTGAAATTCACTGTCAAAATGTTGCAAGTAGCAATTTGATTGGCCATTTCCAAAGGTCACCTGGATATCACCCCTAATGGGATTTTCTCAGATCCTCTTATCAAACGTAGTGATAATAAGGATCTATATTTTAATCAGATTGGAGATGTTGAAATATTTATTAATTCTCAATATCATTTTATCAGATTGTAAAAACACCGAGTCATCCCGCATCGCCGAAGAAAGATGTATTGGCTGTCGATACCATTGGACAAGACAACTTTCCTAATGATGAAGTAAGGAAGTCTTTTTTGTGTTGATTTGAATCTATAATGATCTGATAAGCTGTTGCAAAGGGTTGGTCTTCAATTTTGCCCAAATTTCATGGAGCGGATGCTATTTTGGTGTATTTAATAATCTAATAATTGCTCATTAAAATATCCAAAGACACAGCACCGAACTTAAGACAAAACCATTATAATGCGTTTCAAACATGCAGTTTACAATACAATATTAACATTAATACAACAATGGATGAATAGATCAGGATCATGCTGTTAACGTATTAGTAAGATGATAAAGTCATGTATTTATAAACCTTTATAGCCAAACGGAAAATACCGTTAAGATGACATACTGCTACATTCGTTTTTCCAAAAAATGACTTAAACAGCCATGCCATGTCTGATACGGATTCTATTGGCAAGGTAAAAAGTATCGATGAAGTACTTTGGAAGTAACTCGTTATGGTGTACACTAGTTTGTTCACATAGGTATTCCATGTAATTTACAAATATTTTCTTTTCGCCAAACGTAACTGAACAAGGCAACAACTCTTAAAGGATTTGTGGAGCCAAATTGGGTTTTTTATGATATGTCAGGATATTGCTTTGGATGAATGAAAAATTAAGTCCCATCCAACGAATCGGCTAGCTTTTAGCACTATCGGTTGGTTTTGGTCGTGATTTGCGGGTAGTGTCGACTACGGTTCAGAGATAATGAGCTAGGTGGTTAGGTGGTCTTGTGATGTCACAGTAGTCCGCGGCTACACAAGGTAAGCCTAGTACTATATATTTATACAGCACATACACGTATACGTTAGATCTACAATTTGAGTTTTTCGAGTAAATGGTTATTCTAGCTTTATGATGTAGATATTTTCAGTTTCAAAACATTCCATTTACACCATTTCAAAAATTCAAACAAGCATATATCCAGAGATTTAAATATATTTAAATATGTGATATATCTAACTTTAGATTAGATGATCAATCCAATTTGATAGCGATATCAAAGTGACCTTCGAATCAGTCTGAACTGAGATTTAGATAGCATAGGATGTAAATTTCAGTGTAATAAAAAACAGTATAATGTAACATTATCTTTTTACGAGTAACATCCCAAAATTTAACATGAAGATATCTAGAATCCGTGTTCTATTTCAAACTTCTACTATTACGATGCAAACAGTTTTTGAGTAAAAATAAAATCTGGACGGTTATCAGTTATGTGATATTGGAGTAACAGTACCGAACTTATACCGAAAATAATATGTATATCTATATTGTTGCCTTTGAAACTTTATCCATAACGTTTACTAAAAAGCAGAAATACATCAATGATATTTCTGATATATGTTCCTAAATTACAGCAAAAGTGTAGATTTAAATTCATTATTTCATATTTATACCGAGATTTAATAGTATGATATATGAACATTTATCGTATAATCCAAAAAGTAACCACATAAAGTGTTCAAATGCAAATTGAAATTACATGTACTTGTATACAGGCATTATAAATAGATATAATACCTTTTTTTTAAAAATACTTAGTGATATTTAAATAAGTATATTTAGTGTGATAATGTTTTAACCCTTCTTGTATGACTATACATGTACATTTAGATTCGAAACGGTGAAAATACATGCTTAGAAATTTTACTAATACCTTAGAAATTACGGAAGATTGCTATATGCCACGATTCCGTAATTACATTACTAGACTGGAATAATTCTTTAGGTTAAACCTTTAGTTGAAATAGTTGATAGAACCATTTTTGTTTCTGAATAAGTCAACTTCCATTATTATTTTATCTGTGTACGACATATATATATATATGTGTGTGTGTATGTAATATGTATTCCTAGGTATGATCAGGTATATTTTATTTCCATTTGCTTTTACATGTTCATTTTAAAAAAGGAAATGACAATAAAAAACCTAGAGCATAGATGCACGGGGTTTCCATATGAAATGAAGAGACATAAGGTACGATAACAACTGTTATCGTTCCTTCGGAACGAAATGTTAACACGACAACTTTTTAGCTATCAACCCACTTATTACCGCGATTTGAGTAATAAGGAAATCCAACTATATGTTATGCTGACATTTTGAATGTAAGTTAATCACGGCGTGATCTATCGATTGAAAAAATCACCTTAGCTGTGAAAATTCAAAATGACGAGATATTTAATGTAAAACCCCCAAAATCGACATTTTGACCACTGATTTCTGTTTAATCTTTTCTAGAAAATTAATTAATACAGCTGAGAAGCTAAAACTCTACATATCAAAAGTCCTTGTAATTCTGAACAAAACGGTATTTCTTACTTTTCGAAATGTTACATACAACGGCCACAATACAGCCATGATTAATGGTGGTATTTCGCAGGTTCTCGGTTAAATTTCCACAACAGACGAGATATTTTAGGGTCACGGGCGCTTTCTTTCGGAATTATTATGAACGATTGGACCGGCAAATTTACCATCTAAAAATGAGTGATATTTTTGAAATGTTCTGAGGAAGTGACTAAAAATCATTAAATGAGTAAATACTTTATGCACTAATCATCACATTTATATTACAAAATGCGCCCAAAAAGTGCAACAGTGAAATGGATCTGTTTGTACTGTCTCGAATGCACAAAATCATGGCGCAGACTATCGCGCCCCCTATGAGGAATGTGTATATTGTTTGTATCCGGTTAAGTAAAAACGTTGAAGCCGCCTTGATGCTCAAGTTAAATCCAGCATTATCAGGCAAGAATTTGTTCATTTTACTTGTTTTAGACGTCAATATCATTATCGGCGGACATAAGTACTATCAGATATATTTTTGTAGACCTGCAAATATACTGTTTACAGTCTGTTCATGATCATCATCAAGTGTGATTGTCTGACAACAGAACCATGCATGCGTTCTAAATCGTGGCTTAACAGCACGTAAACTGACAATTGTACTGCCTTTGAGGCAGATGCCGTTTGAATATATGTATCTCCTAATATATTGTTTGATCATATGATTAAATTGCTAGTAGTTAAGCCATAAAGCAATGCACATGTCGTTTCGGTAGTGCGTAGGCTTGCATGTAACGTAGCTTCGTTGCATGTCATTTCGGTACATGCGGAAGTCTTTTCGGTATCATAAAGTGAACATGGCGGAATGACTTTAAGAAGGTACCGAAACGACTTAAAGTAATCTGAACAACTAAAGAAAACAAACCAGAAAAAATTGTAACAATGTAGTTTGACAATGGATATGATCAACATTATTAGATACATTTGTATGCATTGCAGTTTTACATGACACATAATAATTGCTTAGGCTTAAGTTACTGTACAGACTGGGTGGGTGAGGTCAATAATGGTAACAATGAAAATCCATTTCATAATTTTGCTGTGTGTTGTATACTGATAGTGACTGCGTAATAATTAGGATGCCGACAGGAATCATCAGATTTACCCGTGTTGTAAAAATTAGCATACATGTATGATATCACACTGACGGCACTCTGTATCAAGATTGATCTAATTCTTTTAATTTGCTATGTTCTCTTGAATCAATTTTAAATACATTTAGATATAACACAAAAATCTGAGTGTACTCTAAATAAACCGCGAAGCGGTTTATGATGAGAGTACACTCAGATTTTTGTGTTATATCTCCATAACATAAAAAAATATATTCAAATTAATCCTTATAATTCAATTTACTAAAGATAATCTCTTCAATACTCAAAATTCATTTTGGGACTCTTTTGTCTATGAAACCATTACGCCGTCATCTCAGCCAATCAGAAGCAATGTCACAAACGGCGACGCCATTTTTTCCTTTATGGGCTGATAAAGTAAATTTTTAAGCCAATGAAAATGCTTGTAACAAGCAAAATTGAATTATATGGTAATCCTTTCATTGAATTTTTACTCGTTATTTCATAACGTAAAAGTAATAACAAATACCAATATGAATATATCATATCAGTTAAGAGTGACCAGGTGTCTCTGTAATTGGAATGTATTCTAATCACAATTTTACTCCCTTAACTACATAATTTGTTCTAAATCGTTTTGGCTTAGATTTGATGTGCTCATTAGTACGTATTAGGTGTTTGTTACATACGTTTGGTCCAGTGTTTCATATTTAATTGGTAACAGGTGGCCATGGTTCATGAAAAATATCATCCATGTTAAATTGTACAGTGATATTGAAAAGTGCACCTTCGATGTTTAAACATACTTGAAACGGAAATAAATCCTATGCAATGCAATGTTTTCTATTAACTTACGTATTTTGTTTGATTAAACATATTTTAAATTAGATTTATATGTTTTTACAATATAATTATCTATTAATTTCTATCCTAGACGTCAAAGTGGAGTCCTAAACTATCGTCAGGGGCACCACCAGCATTACCTCTGCCAGAAACAATAGAGTATGAAGATTTTTTTGTACAGAAAAAGGTAAAATATTATAAGAATCATAGATTCTGAAGTCATTACCTCCAATCCATATTGATCTGCTGTTTCGTCATGTGTGAATTAAGATTTTTTATGATTTATTAATTTCCATCTACGATGTCTTCATGTCACTTAATAGCACCAAATACAAATAGCTACATAACTGGAGAGAAAAATGCGAGGTCGTTTTATCCTTGAAACAACGGCCAGATTAAGAAAAAAATATGATATCACATTTTGATCGCATATACACTATAGGTGATCACCCATGTCTTGAAACATCGGTTGACCAAGAAACTAATTTTGTAACAAGAAACAAAAAAATGTACCCGCCAATCCGGGTTTCGAAACCAAAAAGATTTTTGATCACTAGGTTGATAATCTACTGATTGCGCTATATAGTCTGTATTGATCGACCCTGGTGGTCAATTTTGATTCCATACATTAAGCAGTGACATAGAAATGTTTCGTCGATAAACGTTTGCACACAATTAATTATAATTCATATAAACTGTATTAATATATTATAATATTATATTTTGAGATAAAAGTGTGTGAAGTTTAACACGGATTTCATTTATGTATATAATTCCTCTCCCTAAACATCCTTCTGTACATTTTTGAATGATACCGTTTTCTAGACGTTCGGCAAACCATATATACAACCGAACGGAAGAGAAAATTTTGATTCTATGTATAAGGTAAACACATGATATTTTCCTTAATTAAACTGACTTTTCGACAGGAGATACAACAAATTTATCATTTTTCGGCACTCTGTATTAAAATTAATATAATTGTTTTAATTTGGTATCTTCTCTTGAATCAATTTTGAATATCTAGTAATCCTTTCATTGGATTTTTACTCGAAATTTCACAACGTAAATGTAATTACAAATTCCAGTATAAATATAATAACTTAGTTAAGACTGACCAGGTGTCTCTGTATTTGGAAAGTATTCTAATCACAATTTTACTCCCTTAACTACATAATTTGTTCTACATCGTTTGGTTGAGATTTGATAGCGCCCAATAGCACGTTTATAGTGTTTGTTACATAAGTTTGGTCAAGTATTTCATGTTTAATTGGAAACAGGTGTTCGTGGTTTATTAACAAGTATCGTCCATGTTAAATTGTCAAATAATATTGAATAGTGTACCTTCAATTTTTAAACATACTTGAAACAGAAATAAATCATATGCAATACATCGTTTTATATTGACATACGTATTTTGTGCGATTAAACATTTTTTTAAATAATTATGATAGGTTATTATGATATAATACTCCATTAATGGCTTTCCTAGACGTCAAATACGACTTCTAAATCATCGTTGGTGGTACCACTAGCATTATCTCTGCCAGAAACAATAAAATATGAAGATTCCCCTGTAAAGAAAAAGGTAAGATAGTATAAGTATCATAGATTCTAAAGTCGTTACATCAAATACATATTGATCTGCTGTTTCGTCATATGTTAATTGTGAATTGTTTTTTTATTAATTTCCATCGACGATGTCTTTCATGTCACTTAATAGCACCAAATACCACTAGCTATATAACGCGAGAGAAAAAATGCGGTGTCATTTTATCCGTTAAACAATGGCCAGATTTAGATATTGAGTGAAAATAATACAATAATTTGATATCACAATATGATCGCATATACATGTACACTACTCGGTGATCACCCATGTCTGGAAACACCGGTTGACCAAGAAACTTATTTTGTAACAAGAAACATGAACATGTATCCGTCAAACCGGAGTTCGAAACCAAAAAGGTTTTTGATCACTAGGTTGATAATCTACTGATTAAGCTGTGTGGTCTGTATTGTTTGACCATGGTGGTCAATTCTGTTTCCATACATTAAGCAGTGACATCAAAATGTTTCGTCGATATACGTTTACACACAATTAATTATAAGTCCATGTAAACTGCATTAACATCTTACAGTTATATATTTTGAGATAAATATGTGTGAATTGTAATACGGATTTCATTTATGTATACAATTCCTCTCTTGTAACATCCCTTTGTAAATTTCTGTAGGATACCGTTTTCCAGACGTCCGACAAACCATCAAAACAACTACGGGTTTCTATGTATAAGGTAAACACATATCCAATGAATTCCAATCAATCGAATGTATTGCTTCATATGATATTTTCGTCAATTCTACATTGTTTTGGCTAAGATTTGATGTGCTCATTAGTACGTATTAGGTGTTTGTTACATACGTTTGGTCCAGTGTTTCATATTTAATTGGTAACAGGTGGTCATGGTTCATGAAAAAGTATCATCCATGTTAAATTGTACAGTGATATTGAAAAAGTGTACCTTCCATATTTAAACATACTTGAAACGGAAACAAATCCTATGCAATACAATGTTTTATATTAACTTACGTAGTTTGTTTGATTAAACATATTTTAAATAAGATTTATTTGCTATTACAATATAATTATCCATTAATTTCTATCCTAGACGTCAAAGACGAGTCCTAAACCATCGTCGGCGGCACCACCAGCATTACCTCTGCCAGAAACAGTAGAATATGAAGATTTCCTGTACAGAAAAAGGTAAAATAGTATAAGAATCATACATTCTGAAGTCATTACATCAAGTTCATATTGATCTGCTGTTTCGTCATGGGTGAATTATGATTTATTTTTATTAATTCCCATCTACGATATCTTCACGTCAATTAATAGCACCAAATTCAACTAGCTACATAACGTGAGAGAAAAAAGCGAGTTCGTTGTATCCGTGAAACAATGGCCAGATTTAGATATTGAGTGAAAATAATACAATAATTTGATATCACATTATGATCTCATATACATGTACACTATCGGTGATCACCCATGTCTGGAAACACGGTTGACCAAGAAACTTATTTTGTAACAAGAAACATGAACATGTATCCGTCAAACCGGAGTTCGAAACCAAAAAGGTTTTTGATCACTAGGTTGATAATCTAACTGATTAAGCTATTAGTGGTCTGTATTGTTTGACCATGGTGGTCAATTCTGTTTCCATACATTAAGCAGTGACATCAAAATGTTTCGTCGATATACGTTTACACACAATTAATTATAAGTCCATGTAAACTGCATTAACATCTTACAGTATTAAATATTTTGAGATAAAGTTATGGTGTGAATTGGTAACATACTGATTTTTCAATTACACTGTATACAATTCCTCTCTTTGTAACATCCCTCTTGTAAAATTTCTGATAGGATTTACCGTTTTTTTCTATCCCCAGACCAATTCCGACCTACCATACAAATTCATCAAAACAACGTGGACGGGAATAATTTCGATATGGTCAATGTAATAAACACATATCCAATAAAATTAAGGTAATCTTTAATCGAATGTTAAAGTATCTTCTATATGAACAATTTTCAGTCAATTGAACCTACACAATTTGTTTTTACGGCACTATGGTTAAGATTGATGATAGTGCTCCAATTAGTACGTTCTTGAATAGTGTTTGTTTTGTTAATCATACGTTTTTTTGGTCCAGTATTCTCATTGTCATGTTTAATTGGTAACAGGTGGTCGATGGTTCATCTGAAAAAGTATTACCATCCTAATGTTAAATTGTACAGTGGGGATATTGAAAAGTGTACCTTCCATATTTAAACATACTTGAAACGGAAACAAATCCTATGCAATACAATGTTTTATATTAACTTACGTAGTTTGTTTGATTAAACATATTTTAAATAAGATTTATTTGCTATTACAATATAATTATCCATTAATTTCTATCCTAGACGTCAAAGACGAGTCCTAAACCATCGTCGGCGGCACCACCAGCATTACCTCTGCCAGAAACAGTAGAATATGAAGATTTCCCTGTACAGAAAAAGGTAAAATAGTATAAGAATCATACATTCTGAAGTCATTACATCAAGTTCATATTGATCTGCTGTTTCGTCATGGGTGAATTATGATTTATTTTTATTAATTCCCATCTACGATATCTTCACGTCAATTAATAGCACCAAATTCAACTAGCTACATAACGTGAGAGAAAAAAGCGAGTTCGTTGTATCCGTGAAACAATGGCCAGATTTAGAAGTTGTGTTAAAAATAATTTGATATCACATTATGATCTCATAAACAACTATAGGTGATCACCCATGTCTGGAAACATCGGTTGACCAAGAAACTAATTTTGGGGTTCGAAACCAAAAAGATTTTTGATCACTAGGTTGATAATCAACTGATTGAGCTATCTAGTCTGTATTGATAGACCCTGGTGGTCAATTCTGTTTCCATACATTAAGCAGTGACATAAAAACGTTTCGTCGATAAAGGTTTGCACACAATTAGTCCATGTAAACTGCATTAACATCTTACAGTTATATATTTTGAGATAAATATGTGTGAATTTTAATACGGATTTCATTTATGTATATAATTCCTCTCTTTTAACATCCAAATTCCTGACGGATACCGTTTTCCCCAGATGTCCGGCAAACCATACATGTTACATACAGCCGAACGGAAGAAAAAAATCTTTTAACAATCTACCTTTACACTGTAATTTTTCGGCACTCTGTATTAAAATTGATAGGAATTTTCTATCTTATCGAATCAATTTTGAATATCTAGTAATTCTTTCATTTGATTTTTACTCGAAATTTCACAACGTCAATGTAATAACAAATTTCAGTATAAATATAATAAATTAGTTAAGACTGACCAGGTGTCTCTGTAATTGGAAAGTATTCTAATCACAATTTTGCTCCCTTAACTACATAATTTGTTCTACATCGTTTGGTTAAGATTTGATAGCGCCCAATAGCACGTTTATAGTGTTTGTTACATAAGTTTGGTCAAGTATTTCATGTTTAATTGGAAACAGGTGTTCGTGGTTTATTAACAAGTATCGTCCATGTTAAATTGTCAAATAATACTGAATAGTGTACCTTCAATTTTCAAACATACTTGAAACAGAAATAAATCATATGCAATACATCGTTTTATATTGACATACGTATTTTGTGCGATTAAACATTTTTTTAAATAATTAATGATAGGTTATTATGATATAATACTCCATTAATGGCTTTCCTAGACGTCAAATACGACTTCTAAATCATCGTTGGTGGTACCACTAGCATTATCTCTGCCAGAAACAATAAAATATGAAGATTCCCCTGTAAAGAAAAAGGTAAGATAGTATAAGTATCATAGATTCTAAAGTCGTTACATCAAATACATATTGATCTGCTGTTTCGTCATATGTTAATTGTGAATTGTTTTTTTTTAATTTCCATCGACGATGTCTTCATGTCACTTAATAGCACCAAATACCACTAGCTACATAACGCGAGAGAAAAAATGCGGTGTCATTTTATCCGTTAAACAATGGCCAGATTTAGATATTGAGTGAAAATAATACAATAATTTGATATCACAAATATGATCGCATATACATGTACACGACTCGGTGATCACCCATGTCTGGAAAACACCGGTTGACCAAGAAACTTATTTTGTATGAAGAAGAAACATGAACATGTATCCGTCAAACCGAGTTCGAAACCAAAAAGGTTTTTTGATCAATAGGTGGATAATCTACTGATTAAGCTGTGTGGTCTGTATTGTTTGACCATGGTGGTCAATTCTGTTTCCATACATTAAGCAGTGACATCAAAATGTTTCGTCGATATACGTTTACACACAATTAATTATAAGTCCATGTAAACTGCATTAACATCTTACAGTTATATATTTTGAGATAAATATGTGTGAATTTTAATACGGATTTCATTTATGTATACAATTCCTCTCTTTAACATCCCTTTGTAAATTTCTGTAGGATACCGTTTTCCAGACGTCCGACAAACCATCAAAACAACTACGAGTTTCTATGTATAAGGTAAACACATATCCAATGAATTCCAATCAATCGAATGTATTGCTTCATATGATATTTTCCTCATATCAACATTGTTTTGGCTAAGATTTGATGTGCTCATTAGTACGTATTAGGTGTTTGTTACATACGTTTGGTCCAGTGTTTCATATTTAATTGGTAACAGGTGGTCATGGTTCATGAAAAAGTATCATCCATGTTAAATTGTACAGTGATATTGAAAAGTGTACCTTCGATGTTTAAACATACTTGAAACGGAAATAAATCCTATGCAATACAATGTTTTATATTAACTTACGTATTTTGTTTGATTAAACATATTTTAAATTAGATTTATATGCTTTTACAATATAATTGTCCATTAATTTCTATCCTAGACGTCAAAGTGGAGTCCTAAACTATCGTCAGGGGCACCACCAGCATTACCTCTGCCAGAAACAGTAGAATATGAAGATTTCCCTGTACAGAAAAAGGTAAAATATTATAAGAATCATACATTCTGAAGTCATTACATCAAGTTCATACTGATCTGCTGTTTCGTCATGTGTGAATTATGATTTTTTCTGATTTATTAATTTCCATCTACGATGTCTTCATGTCACTTAATAGCACCAAATACAACTAGCTACATAACTGGAGAGAAAAATGCGAGGTCGTTTTATCCGTTAAGCAACGGCCAGATTAGGAAATTGTGTAAAAACAAAATATGATATCACATTTTGATCGCATATACACTATAGGTGATCACCCATGTCTTGAAACATCGGTTGACCAAGAAACTAATTTTTTAACAAGAATAATATATAATTTGTTCTACATTGTTTTGGCTTAGATTTGATGGGCTCATTAGTACGTATTTGGTGTTTGTTCCATACGTTTGGTCCAGTGTTTCATATTTAATTGGTAACAGGTGGTCATGGTTCATGAAAAAGTATCATCCATGTTAAATTGTACAGTGATATTGAAAAGTGTACCTTCGATATTTAAACATACTTGAAACGGAAACAAATCCTATGCAATACAATGTTTTATATTAACTTACGTAGTTTGTTTGATTAAACATATTTTAAATAAGATTTATTTGCTATTACAATATAATTGTCCATTAATTTCTATCCTAGACGTCAAAGACGAGTCCTAAACCATCGTCGGCGGCACCACCAGCATTACCTCTGCCAGAAACAGTAGAATATGAAGATTTCCCTGTACAGAAAAAGGTAAAATATTATAAGAATCATACATTCTGAAGTCATTACATCAAGTTCATACTGATCTGCTGTTTCGTCATGTGTGAATTATGATTTTTTCTGATTTATTAATTTCCATCTACGATGTCTTCATGTCACTTAATAGCACCAAATACAACTAGCTACATAACTTGAGAGAAAAATGCGAGGTCGTTTTATCCGTTAAACAACGGCCAGATTAGGAAATTGTGTAAAAACAAAATATGATATCACATTTTGATCGCATATACACTATAGGTGATCACCCATGTCTTGAAACATCGGTTGACCAAGAAACTAATTTTGGGAAACAAAAAATAATGTTCGAAACCAAAAAATTTTTGATCACTAGGTTGATAATCAACTGATTGAGCTATCTAGTCTGTATTGATAGACCCTGGTGGTCAATTCTGTTTCCATACATTAAGCAGTGACATAAAAACGTTTCGTCGATAAACGTTTGCACACAATTAGTCCATGTCAACTGTATTAACATATTATAATTACATGTTTTGAGATAAAAGTGTGTGAATTTTAACATCGATTTCATTTGTGTATATAATTCCTCTCCTTTAACATCCGTCTGTAAATTCCTGAAGGATACCGTTTTCCAGATGTCCGGCAAACCATACATGTACATACAGCCGAACGGAAGAAAAAAATTGGATTTTATGTATATGGTAAACACATATGCAATAAAGTTAAGGTGTTCTTTAATCTAATATTTTTCTCAATTACACTGACTTTTTGACAGGAGAACCACAAATTTTTCATTTTTCGGCACTCTGTATTAAAATTGATATATTTCTTTTAATTTTCTATCTTTTCTTGAATCAATTTTGAATATCTAGTAATTCTTTCATTTGATTTTTACTCGAAATTTCACAACGTCAATGTAATAACAAATTTCAGTATAAATATAATAAATTAGTTAAGACTGACCAGGTGTCTCTGTAATTGGAAAGTATTCTAATCACAATTTTACTCCCTTAACTACATAATTTGTTCTACATCGTTTGGTTAAGATTTGATAGCGCCCAATAGCACGTTTATAGTGTTT
Organism: Argopecten irradians; assembly: GCF_041381155.1. Taxonomy (NCBI): domain Eukaryota; kingdom Metazoa; phylum Mollusca; class Bivalvia; order Pectinida; family Pectinidae; genus Argopecten; species Argopecten irradians. The sequence goes on along the minus strand of NW_027187628.1, from coordinate 35,963 downwards.
GTTACATAAGTTTGGTCAAGTATTTCATGTTTAATTGGAAACAGGTGTTCGTGGTTTATTAACAAGTATCGTCCATGTTAAATTGTCAAATAATATTGAATAGTGTACCTTCAATTTTCAAACATACTTGAAACAGAAATAAATCATATGCAATACATCGTTTTATATTGACATACGTATTTTGTGCGATTAAACATTTTTTAAATAAGAATGATAGGTTATTATGATATAATACTCCATTAATGTCTTTCCTAGACGTCAAATACGACTTCTAAATCATCGTTGGTGGTACCACTAGCATTATCTCTGCCAGAAACAATAAAATATGAAGATTCCCCTGTAAAGAAAAAGGTAAGATAGTATAAGTATCATAGATTCTAAAGTCGTTACATCAAATACATATTGATCTGCTGTTTCGTCATATGTTAATTGTGATTTTTTTTATTAATTTCCATCGACGATGTCTTCATGTCACTTAATAGCACCAAATACCACTAGCTACATAACGCGAGAGAAAAAATGCGGTGTCATTTTATCTGTTAAACAATGGCCAGATTTAGATATTGAGTGAAAATAATACAATAATTTGATATCACAATATGATCGCATATACACTACTCGGTGATCACCCATGTCTGGAAACACCGGTTGACCAAGAAACTTATTTTGTAACAAGAAACATGAACATGTATCCGTCAAACCGAGGTTCGAAACCAAAAAGTATTTTGATCAATAGGTGGATAATCTACTGATTGAGCTGTGTGGTCTGTATTGATCGACCCTGGTGGTCAATTCTGTTTCCATACATTAAGCAGTGACATCAAAATGTTTCGTCGATATACGTTTACACACAATTAATTATAAGTCCATGTAAACTGCATTAACATCTTACAGTTATATATTTTGAGATAAATATGTGTGAATTTTAATACGGATTTCATTTATGTATACAATTCCTCTCTTGTAACATCCCTTTGTAAATTTCTGTAGGATACCGTTTTCCAGACGTCCGACAAACCATCAAAACAACTACGGGTTTCTATGTATAAGGTAAACACATATCCAATGAATTCCAATCAATCGAATGTATTGCTTCATATGATATTTTCCTCAATTCTACATTGTTTTGGCTAAGATTTGATGTGCTCATTAGTACGTATTAGGTGTTTGTTACATACGTTTGGTCCAGTGTTTCATATTTAATTGGTAACAGGTGGTCATGGTTCATGAAAAAGTATCATCCATGTTAAATTGTACAGTGATATTGAAAAGTGTACCTTCGATATTTAAACATACTTGAAACGGAAACAAATCCTATGCAATACAATGTTTTATATTAACTTACGTAGTTTGTTTGATTAAACATATTTTAAATAAGATTTATTTGCTATTACAATATAATTGTCCATTAATTTCTATCCTAGACGTCAAAGACGAGTCCTAAACCATCGTCGGCGGCACCACCAGCATTACCTCTGCCAGAAACAGTAGAATATGAAGATTTCCCTGTACAGAAAAAGGTAAAATAGTATAAGAATCATACATTCTGAAGTCATTACATCAAGTTCATATTGATCTGCTGTTTCGTCATGGGTGAATTATGATTTATTTTTATTAATTCCCATCTACGATATCTTCACGTCAATTAATAGCACCAAATTCAACTAGCTACATAACGTGAGAGAAAAAAGCGAGGTCGTTGTATCCGTTAAACAATGGCCAGATTTAGAAGTTGTGTTAAAAATAATTTGATATCACATTATGATCGCATAAACACTATAGGTGATCACCCATGTCTGGCAACATCGGTTGTCCAAGAAACTAATTTTGGGGTTCGAAACCAAAAAGATTTTTGATCACTAGGTTGATAATCAACTGATTGAGCTATCTAGTCTGTATTGATCGACCCTGGTGGTCAATTCTGTTTCCATACATTAAGCAGTGACATAAAAACGTTTCGTCGATAAACGTTTGCACACAATTAGTCCATGTAAACTGTATTAACATATTATAATTACATGTTTTGAGATAAAAGTGTGTGAATTTTAACATCGATTTCATTTGTGTATATAATTCCTCTCCTTTAACATCCGTCTGTAAATTCCTGAAGGATACCGTTTTCCAGATGTCCGGCAAACCATACATGTACATACAGCCGAACGGAAGAAAAAAATTGGATTTTATGTATATGGTAAACACATATGCAATAAAGTTAAGGTGTTCTTTAATCTAATATTTTTCTCAATTACACTGACTTTTTGACAGGAGAACCTACAAATTTTTCATTTTTCGGCACTCTGTATTAAAATTGATATATTTCTTTTAATTTTCTATCTTTTCTTGAATCAATTTTGAATATCTAGTAATTCTTTCATTTGATTTTTACTCGAAATTTCACAACGTCAATGTAATAACAAATTTCAGTATAAATATAATAAATTAGTTAAGACTGACCAGGTGTCTCTGTAATTGGAAAGTATTCTAATCACAATTTTACTACCTTAACTACATAATTTGTTCTACATCGTTTGGTTAAGATTTGATAGCGCCCAATAGCACGTTTATAGTGTTTGTTACATAAGTTTGGTCAAGTATTTCATGTTTAATTGGAAACAGGTGTTCGTGGTTTATTAACAAGTATCGTCCATGTTAAATTGTCAAATAATATTGAATAGTGTACCTTCAATTTTCAAACATACTTGAAACAGAAATAAATCATATGCAATACATCGTTTTATATTGACATACGTATTTTGTGCGATTAAACATTTTTTAAATAAGAATGATAGGTTATTATGATATAATACTCCATTAATGTCTTTCCTAGACGTCAAATACGACTTCTAAATCATCGTTGGTGGTACCACTAGCATTATCTCTGCCAGAAACAATAAAATATGAAGATTCCCCTGTAAAGAAAAAGGTAAGATAGTATAAGTATCATAGATTCTAAAGTCGTTACATCAAATACATATTGATCTGCTGTTTCGTCATATGTTAATTGTGAATTTTTTTATTAATTTCCATCGACGATGTCTTCATGTCACTTAATAGCACCAAATACCACTAGCTACATAACGCGAGAGAAAAAATGCGGTGTCATTTTATCTGTTAAACAATGGCCAGATTTAGATATTGAGTGAAAATAATACAATAATTTGATATCACAATATGATCGCATATACACTACTCGGTGATCACCCATGTCTGGAAACACCGGTTGACCAAGAAACTTATTTTGTAACAAGAAACATGAACATGTATCCGTCAAACCGGAGTTCGAAACCAAAAAGGTTTTTGATCACTAGGTTGATAATCTACTGATTGAGCTGTGTGGTCTGTATTGTTTGACCCTGGTGGTCAATTCTGTTTCCATACATTAAGCAGTGACATCAAAATGTTTCGTCGATATACGTTTACACACAATTAATTATAAGTCCATGTAAACTGCATTAACATCTTACAGTTATATATTTTGAGATAAATATGTGTGAATTTCAATACGGATTTCATTTATGTATACAATTCCTCTCTTGTAACATCCCTTTGTAAATTTCTGTAGGATACCGTTTTCCAGACGTCCGACAAACCATCAAAACAACTACGGGTTTCTATGTATAAGGTAAACACATATCCAATGAATTCCAATCAATCGAATGTATTGCTTCATATGATATTTTCCTCAATTCTACATTGTTTTGGCTAAGATTTGATGTGCTCATTAGTACGTATTAGGTGTTTGTTACATACGTTTGGTCCAGTGTTTCATATTTAATTGGTAACAGGTGGTCATGGTTCATGAAAAAGTATCATCCATGTTAAATTTGTACAGTGATATTGAAAAGTGTACCTTCCATATTTAAACATACTTGAAACGGAAACAAATCCTATGCAATACAATGTTTTATATTAACTTACGTATTTTGTTTGATTAAACATATTTTAAATTAGATTTATATGCTTTTACAATATAATTGTCCATTAATTTCTATCCTAGACGTCAAAGTGGAGTCCTAAACTATCGTCAGGGGCACCACCAGCATTACCTCTGCCAGAAACAGTAGAATATGAAGATTTCCCTGTACAGAAAAAGGTAAAATATTATAAGAATCATACATTCTGAAGTCATTACATCAAGTTCATACTGATCTGCTGTTTCGTCATGTGTGAATTATGATTTTTTCTGATTTATTAATTTCCATCTACGATGTCTTCATGTCACTTAATAGCACCAAATACAAATAGCTACATAACTGGAGAGAAAAATGCGAGGTCGTTTTATCCGTTAAGCAACGGCCAGATTAGGAAATTGTATAAAAACAAAATATGATATCATATTTTGATCGCATATACACTATAGGTGATCACCCATGTCTTGAAACATAGGTTGAACAAGAAACTAATTTTTTAACAAGAATAATATATATTTTGTTCTACATTGTTTTGGCTTAGATTTGATGGGCTCATTAGTACGTATTTGGTGTTTGTTCCATACGTTTGGTCCAGTGTTTCATATTTAATTGGTAACAGGTGGTCATGGTTCATGAAAAAGTATCATCCATGTTAAATTGTACAGTGATATTGAAAAGTGTACCTTCGATATTTAAACATACTTGAAACGGAAACAAATCCTATGCAATACAATGTTTTATATTAACTTACGTAGTTTGTTTGATTAAACATATTTTAAATAAGATTTATTTGCTATTACAAAATAATTATCCATTAATTTCTATCCTAGACGTCAAAGACGAGTCCTAAACCATCGTCGGCGGCACCACCAGCATTACCTCTGCCAGAAACAGTAGAATATGAAGATTTACCTGTACAGAAAAAGGTAAAATAGTATAAGAATCATACATTCTGAAGTCATTACATCAAGTTCATATTGATCTGCTGTTTCGTCATGGGTGAATTATGATTTATTTTTATTAATTCCCATCTACGATATCTTCACGTCAATTAATAGCACCAAATTCAACTAGCTACATAACGTGAGAGAAAAAAGCGAGGTCGTTGTATCCGTTAAACAATGGCCAGATTTAGAAGTTGTGTTAAAAATAATTTGATATCACATTATGATCGCATAAACACTATAGGTGATCACCCATGTCTGGAAACATCGGTTGACCAAGAAACTAATTTTGGGGTTCGAAACCAAAAAGATTTTTGATCACTAGGTTGATAATCAACTGATTGAGCTATCTAGTCTGTATTGATCGACCCTGGTGGTCAATTCTGTTTCCATACATTAAGCAGTGACATAAAAACGTTTCGTCGATAAACGTTTGCACACAATTAGTCCATGTAAACTGTATTAACATATTATAATTACATGTTTTGAGATAAAAGTGTGTGAATTTTAACATCGATTTCATTTGTGTATATAATTCCTCTCCTTTAACATCCGTCTGTAAATTCCTGAAGGATACCGTTTTCCAGACGTCCGGCAAACCATACATGTACATACAGCCGAACGGAAGAAAAAAATTGGATTTTATGTATATGGTAAACACATATGCAATAAAGTAAAGGTGTTCTTTAATCTAATATTTTTCTCAATTACACTGACTTTTTGACAGGAGAACCTACAAATTTTTCATTTTTCGGCACTCTGTATTAAAATTGATATATTTCTTTTAATTTTCTATCTTTTCTTGAATCAATTTTGAATATCTAGTAATTCTTTCATTTGATTTTTACTCGAAATTTCACAACGTCAATGTAATAACAAATTTCAGTATAAATATAATAAATTAGTTAAGACTGACCAGGTGTCTCTGTAATTGGAAAGTATTCTAATCACAATTTTACTCCCTTAACTACATAATTTGTTCTACATCGTTTGGTTAAGATTTGATAGCGCCCAATAGCACGTTTATAGTGTTTGTTACATAAGTTTGGTCAAGTATTTCATGTTTAATTGGAAACAGGTGTTCGTGGTTTATTAACAAGTATCGTCCATGTTAAATTGTCAAATAATATTGAATAGTGTACCTTCAATTTTCAAACATACTTGAAACAGAAATAAATCATATGCAATACATCGTTTTATATTGACATACGTATTTTGTGCGATTAAACATTTTTTAAATAAGAATGATAGGTTATTATGATATAATACTCCATTAATGTCTTTCCTAGACGTCAAATACGACTTCTAAATCATCGTTGGTGGTACCACTAGCATTATCTCTGCCAGAAACAATAAAATATGAAGATTCCCCTGTAAAGAAAAAGGTAAGATAGTATAAGTATCATAGATTCTAAAGTCGTTACATCAAATACATATTGATCTGCTGTTTCGCCATATGTTAATTGTGATTTTTTTTATTAATTTCCATCTACGATGTCCTTATGTCACTTAATAGCACCAAATACCACTAGCTACATAACGCGAGAGAAAAAATGCGGTGTCATTTTATCTGTTAAACAATGGCCAGATTTAGATATTGAGTGAAAATAATACAATAATTTGATATCACAATATGATCGCATATACACTACTCGGTGATCACCCATGTCTGAAAACACCGGTTGACCAAGAAACTTATTTTGTATGAAGAAACATGAACATGTATCCGTCAAACCGAGGTTCGAAACCAAAAAGTATTTTGATCAATAGGTGGATAATCTACTGATTGAGCTGTGTGGTCTGTATTGATCGACCCTGGTGGTCAATTCTGTTTCCATACATTAAGCAGTGACATCAAAATGTTTCGTCGATATACGTTTACACACAATTAATTATAAGTCCATGTAAACTGCATTAACATCTTACAGTTATATATTTTGAGATAAATATGTGTGAATTTCAATACGGATTTCATTTATGTATACAATTCCTCTCTTGTAACATCCCTTTGTAAATTTCTGTAGGATACCGTTTTCCAGACGTCCGACAAACCATCAAAACAACTACGGGTTTCTATGTATAAGGTAAACACATATCCAATGAATTCCAATCAATCGAATGTATTGCTTCATATGATATTTTCCTCATATCAACATTGTTTTGGCTAAGATTTGATGTGCTCATTAGTACGTATTAGGTGTTTGTTACATACGTTTGGTCCAGTGTTTCATATTTAATTGGTAACAGGTGGTCATGGTTCATGAAAAAGTATCATCCATGTTAAATTGTACAGTGATATTGAAAAGTGTACCTTCGATATTTAAACATACTTGAAACGGAAACAAATCCTATGCAATACAATGTTTTATATTAACTTACGTAGTTTGTTTGATTAAACATATTTTAAATTAGATTTATATGCTTTTACAATATAATTGTCCATTAATTTCTATCCTAGACGTCAAAGTGGAGTCCTAAACTATCGTCAGGGGCACCACCAGCATTACCTCTGCCAGAAACAGTAGAATATGAAGATTTCCCTGTACAGAAAAAGGTAAAATATTATAAGAATCATACATTCTGAAGTCATTACATCAAGTTCATACTGATCTGCTGTTTCGTCATGTGTGAATTATGATTTTTTCTGATTTATTAATTTCCATCTACGATGTCTTCATGTCACTTAATAGCACCAAATACAAATAGCTACATAACTGGAGAGAAAAATGCGAGGTCGTTTTATCCGTTAAGCAACGGCCAGATTAGGAAATTGTGTAAAAACAAAATATGATATCACATTTTGATCGCATATACACTATAGGTGATCACCCATGTCTTGAAACATAGGTTGACCAAGAAACTAATTTTTTAACAAGAATAATATATAATTTGTTCTACATTGTTTTGGCTTAGATTTGATGGGCTCATTAGTACGTATTTGGTGTTTGTTCCATACGTTTGGTCCAGTGTTTCATATTTAATTGGTAACAGGTGGTCATGGTTCATGAAAAAGTATCATCCATGTTAAATTGTACAGTGATATTGAAAAGTGTACCTTCGATATTTAAACATACTTGAAACGGAAACAAATCCTATGCAATACAATGTTTTATATTAACTTACGTAGTTTGTTTGATTAAACATATTTTAAATAAGATTTATTTGCTATTACAATATAATTGTCCATTAATTTCTATCCTAGACGTCAAAGACGAGTCCTAAACCATCGTCGGCGGCACCACCAGCATTACCTCTGCCAGAAACAGTAGAATATGAAGATTTACCTGTACAGAAAAAGGTAAAATAGTATAAGAATCATACATTCTGAAGTCATTACATCAAGTTCATATTGATCTGCTGTTTCGTCATGGGTGAATTATGATTTTTTTTTATTAATTCCCATCTACGATATCTTCACGTCAATTAATAGCACCAAATTCAACTAGCTTCATAACGTGAGAGAAAAAAGCGAGGTCGTTGTATCCGTTAAACAATGGCCAGATTTAGAAGTTGTGTTAAAAATAATTTGATATCACATTATGATCGCATAAACACTATAGGTGATCACCCATGTCTGGAAACATCGGTTGACCAAGAAACTAATTTTGGGGTTCGAAACCAAAAAGATTTTTGATCAATAGGTTGATAATCTACTGATTGAGCTGTGTGGTGTGTATTGATCGACCCTGGTGGTCAATTCTGTTTCCATACATTAAGCAGTGACATCAAAATGTTTCGTCGATATACGTTTACACACAATTAATTATAAGTCCATGTAAACTGCATTAACATCTTACAGTTATATATTTTGAGATAAATATGTGTGAATTTCAATACGGATTTCATTTATGTATACAATTCCTCTCTTGTAACATCCCTTTGTAAATTTCTGTAGGATACCGTTTTCCAGACGTCCGACAAACCATCAAAACAACTACGGGTTTCTATGTATAAGGTAAACACATATCCAATGAATTCCAATCAATCGAATGTATTGCTTCATATGATATTTTCGTCAATTCTACATTGTTTTGGCTAAGATTTGATGTGCTCATTAGTACGTATTAGGTGTTTGTTACATACGTTTGGTCCAGTGTTTCATATTAAATTGGTAACAGGTGGTCATGGTTCATGAAAAAGTATCATCCATGTTAAATTGTACAGTGATATTGAAAAGTGTACCTTCGATATTTAAACATACTTGAAACGGAAATAAATCCTATGCAATACAATGTTTTATATTAACTTACGTATTTTGTTTGATTAAACATATTTTAAATTAGATTTATATGCTTTTACAATATAATTGTCCATTAATTTCTATCCTAGACGTCAAAGTGGAGTCCTAAACTATCGTCAGGGGCACCACCAGCATTACCTCTGCCAGAAACAGTAGAATATGAAGATTTCCCTGTACAGAAAAAGGTAAAATAGTATAAGAATCATACATTCTGAAGTCATTACATCAAGTTCATATTGATCTGCTGTTTCGTCATGGGTGAATTATGATTTTTTTTTTTATTAATTCCCATCTACGATACCTTCACGTCAATTAATAGCACCAAATTCAACTAGCTTCATAACGTGAGAGAAAAAAAGCGAGGTCGTTGTATCCGTTAAACAATGGCCAGATTTAGAAGTTGTGTTAAAAATAATATTTGATATCACATTATGATCGCATAAACACTATAGGTGATCACACCATGTCTGGAAACACCATCGGTTGACGCAAGCAAACGCAAGTATGAAGAAACAATCGAACATAATTGTTGACCAAGAAACTAATTTTGGGGTTCGAAACCAAAAAGATTTTTGATCAATAGGTTGATAATCTACTGATTGAGCTGTGTGGTCTGTATTGATCGACCCTGGTGGTCAATTCTGTTTCCATACATTAAGCAGTGACATCAAAATGTTTCGTCGATATACGTTTGCACACAATTAATTATAAGTCCATGTAAACTGCATTAACATCTTACAGTTATATATTTTGAGATAAATATGTGTGAATTTCAATACGGATTTCAATTTATGTATACAATTCCTCTCTTGTAACATCCCTTTGTAAATTTCTGTAGGATACCGTTTTCCAGACGTCCGACAAACCATCAAAACAACTATGGGTTTCTATGTATAAGGTAAACACATATCCAATGAATTCCAATCAATCGAATGTATTGCTTCATATGATATTTTCCTCATATTGTTTTTGGCTAAGATTTGATGTGATCATTATACGTATTAGGTGTTTTGTTACATACGTTTGGTTTTGTTTCATATTTAATGGTAACAGGTGGTCATGATGTGTATCATCATTAAATTGTACAGTGATATTGAAAAGTGTACCTTCGTTACATACGTATAATTGGTCCAGCCAGGAAAACAGTAGTTTGAAGATTTCCTTACTAATAAAGGTAAAATATTATAAGAATCATAGATTTCTGAAGTCCATTATCATCAAATCCATACTGATCTTATGCAGTTTTCGTCAATGGTGTGACATTTATGATATTTTATGTGATTTATTACAATTTCCATCTACGATGTCTTCATGTCAGTCACTTAATAAGCACCAAATACAACTAGCTACATAACTTGAGAGAAAAGCGATGTCGTTATTATACTCCGTTAAACAACGGCCAGATTAGGTATTGTTTAAAAAAAATATGATATCACATTATAATCGCATAAAACACTTATAGGGTGATATCACCCATGTCTTAAACATATCTGTTGACGAAAAACTAATTTTGTAACAAGAAACAACAAAAGTAATGCTACCCGCCCAATCCGGGTACGAAACCAAAAAATATGTTTGATCACTAGTTTGATATCAACTGATTGAGCTATCTAATCTGTATTGATCGACCCTTGTGGTCAATTTTGATTCCATACATTAAGCAGTGACATCAAAATGTTTCGTCGATATACGTTTACACACAATTAATTATAAGTCCATGTAAACTGCATTAACACTACAAGTTATATATTTTGAATAAATATGATGAGAATTTTTAATACTGATTTTCATTTATGTATACAAATTCCACTCTTTAACATCCTTTGTAAATTTCTTGAGGATACCGTTTTTCCAGACGTCCGACAAACCATCAAACAACTAACGGTTTCTATGTATATAAGGTAAACACATATCCAATGAATTCCAATAAATCGAAAGTAATTATGCTTCATATGAACATTTCCGTCAATTCTACAACATTGTTTTGGCTAAGATTTATGGGCTCATAGTACGTATTAGGTGTTTGTTACATACTTTGGTCCAGTGTTTCAATATTTATTTGTAACAGTGTCATGGTTCATGAAAAGTCTCATCCGTTAAAATGGTACAGTGATATTGAAAAGTGTTACCGCTGTCGATATTTTTAAACCTACTTGAAAACTGATATAAATCCATATGCAATACAATGTTTTATATTAACTTACGTAAGTCTTGTTTGATTAATACTTATTTTAAATTAAGATTTAATATGCTTTTTACATTATAATGGTCCATTAATTTCTAATCCTAGACGTCAAAAGTGGAAATCCTAAACGATATCGTCAGGGGCACCCACCAGCATTAGACCTATCTGGCAGAAAACCTAAAGGTATAATATGAAAGATTTTCCCTGTACAAGATAAACGGTTAAATAGGTATAAAGATCCATACAATTCTCTAAAGTCCATTACATTCAAATTCCATACTGATCGTTCTGTTTCGTCATGTAGTGAATTTAATGAGTTTTTTAATGATTTATTAATTTCCCATCTACGATGTCTTCGTGTCACTTAATAGCACCACATTCAACTAAGCTAACATAACTTGAATGAAAAAAATGGCGGATGTTCCCGTTGTATCCGTTAAACCCATTGGCCAGATTAAGAAAGTTGGTGTGAAAAATAATTTGATATCACATTTATGATCGCATAAACACTATAGGGTGATCACCCATGTCTGGCAACATCGGTTGGACGAAGAAAACTAATTTTGTAACAAGAAACATAATTTTGGGGTACCCGCCAATACCGGTGTTCGAACGAAAAATATTTTTTTGATCACTAGGTTGGATAATCTACTGATCTGAGCTATCTTGGTCTATATATGATAGACCCTTGTGGTTCAAATTCTGTTTCCATACATTAGAGCAGTGACATCAAAATGTTTCTGTCGATATACGTTTAACGACACAATTAATTATATAGTCCATGTAAACTGCATTAACATCTCTACAGTTATATATTTTGAGTTAAATATGTGTGAATTGTAATACGGATTTCATTATGAATACAATTCTCTCTTTTAACATCCCTTTGTAAATTTTTCTGTAGGATACCGTTTTCCAGACGGTCCGACAAACCATCAAAACAACTACGGGTTTCTAATGTTAAGGTAAACACATATCCAATTGAATTCCTAATCAATCGTAATGTATTGCCGTTCATATGATATTATCCTCATATCAACATTGTTTTGGCCTAATGATCTTGATGTGCTCATTAGTAGTATTTATTAGGTGTTTGTTACATTACGTTTGGTCCAGTGGTTTCAGATATTTAATTAGGTAAACAGGTGTGGTCATGGTTCTCATGAAAAAGTATCATCCTTGTTCATATTGTACAGTGATATTGAAAAAGTTGTACATTCCATATTTTAAACATTACTTGAAACGGAAACAAATCCTATGCAATACAATGTTTTATATTAACTTACGTAGTTTGTTTGATTAAACTTAAACATTTGAAAATTTAGATTTATATGCTTTTTACAATTTAAATTATCCATTAATTTTCTATTCCTAGACCGTCAAAGACAGAGTCCTAAACTAATCGTCAGGCGGCACCCACCAGCATTACCTCTGCCAAGAAGAAACAGCTTAGAGCTATGAAGATTTCCCCTGTACAGAAAAAGGTTTTAAAATATGTATAAGAATCATACATTCTGAAGTCATTACATCCAGTTCATATTGATCTGCATGTTTCTGTCATGTTGTATGAATTATGATTTTTTCTGATTTATTAATTTTCCATCTACACGATGTCTTCATGTCACTTGAATAGCAACCAAATACAAATAGCTACATAACTTGAGAGAAAAAATGCGAGGTCGTTTTTATCCGTTAAAGCATCGAGCCAGATTAGGAAATTGTATAAAAACAAAATATTGATATCACATTTTGATCGCATACTACCCACTATAGGTGATCACCAGGTTCTTTGAAACATAGGTTGAACAAGGGAAACTAATTTTCTAACAAGAAATAATAGTGATAATTTTGTTCTACATTCGTTTTGGCTTAGATTTGATGGGCTCCATTAGTACGTATTTGGTGTTTGTTTCCATATACGTTTGGTCCAGTGTGTTCATTATTTAATTGGTAACAGGTGGTCATGGTTCATGAAAAAGTATCATCCATGTTAAATTGTACAGTGTTATTGAAAAAGTGTACCATTCGATATTTAAACATACTTGAAACGGAAACAAATCCTATGCAATACAATGTTTTTTATATTAACTTTACGTAGTTTGTTTGATTTTAAACATATTTTAAAATAAGATTTTATTTGCTATTGACAATATAATTATCCATTAAATTTCTTATCCTAGACGTCAAAGGACGTAGTCCTAAACCATCGTCCGGCGGCAACCACCAGCATTACCATCTGCCAGAAACAGTAGAATATGAAGATTTACCTGTACAGAAAAAAGGTAAAATAGTATAAGAATCAATACATTCTGAGTCATTACATCAAGTTCATATTGATCTGCTGTTTCGTCATGGGTGAATTATGATTTTTTTTTTATTAATTCCCATCTACGATATCTTCACGTCAATTAATAGCACCAAATTCAACTAGCTACATTAACGTTGAGAGAAAAAAGCGAGGTCGTTGTATCCGATTAAACAATGGCCAGATTTAGAAGTTGTGTTAAAAATATATTTTGATATCACATTATGATCGCATAAACACTATAGGTGATCACCCATGTCTGGAAACATCGGTTGACCAAGAAACTAATTTTGGGGTTCGAAACCAAAAAATATTTTTGATCACTAGGTTGATAATCAAGCTGATTGAACGAACTTGGCTGTATTGAGCGAACCATGGTGGTCAATTCTGTTTCAAGTACATGATGCAGTGACATAAAAAACGTTTCGTTCAGATATGTATACGTTTTTGCACACAGATTAGTCCATGTAAACACTGTATTAACATATTATAATTACATGTTTTGAGATAAAAAGTGTGTGAATTTTAACATCGAATTTCATTTTGTGTATATAATTTCCTCTCCTTTAACATCCGTCTGTGACCATAAAGTTCCTGAAGGATACCGTTTTTTCAGACGTCCGGCAAACCATAACAATGTACATACAGCCGAACGGAAGAAAAAAAATTGGATTTTATGTATATGGTAAACACATTATTGCAATAAAAGATAAGGTTGTTCTTTAATCTAATATTTTTCCTCAATTACTACACTGACTTTTTGACAGGAGAACCTACAAATTTTTCATTTTTCGGCACTCTGTATTAAAAATTGATATATTTCTTTTAATTTTCTATCATTTTCTTGAATCAATTTTGAATATCTAGTAATTCTTTCATTTGATTTTTACTCGAAATTTCCACAACGTCAATGTATAATAACAAATTTCAGTTATAAATATAATAAATTAGTTAGACTGACCAAGGTTTGTCTCTGTAATTGGAAAGTATTCTAATCACAATTTTACTCCTTAACTACATAATTTGTTCTACATCGTTTGGTTAAGATTTCGAATAGCGCCCAATAGCACGTTTATAGTGTTTGTTACATATAAGTTTGGTCAAGTATTTCATGTTTAATTGGAAACAGGTGTTCGTGGTTTTTTAACAAGTATCGTCACATGTTAAATTGTCAAATAATATTGAATAGTGTACCTTCAATTTTCAAAACATACTTGGAAACAGAAATAAATCATATGCTAACAACAAATAAAAAACATCGTATATATCAAAATAAGTCTTTGTGTGCGATTAACATTTTTTTTAAATTAAGGAATGTTAGGTTATTATGAAATAATACTCCATTAAAGTTCTTTCCTCGACGTCAAATACGACTTCTAAATCATCGGTGGTGGTACCACTAGCATTATCACCTGCCAGATAACAATTAAAATATGTAAGATTCCCCTGTAAAGAAAAAGGTAAAGATCGTATAAATTATCATAAGATTCCTAAAAGTCGTTACATCAAATACATAATGATCTGGCTGTTTCGCCACATGTTAATTGTGATGTTTTTATAAAATTCCATCTACGGATGTCCTTATGTCCACTTAATAGCAACAAATACCACTAGCTACATAACGCGGATGAAGAAAAAATGCGGTGTCATATTTATCTGTTAAACAATGGCCCAGATTTAGGATTTTGATGTGATAAAATAAATACAGATAATTTGCTATCACAATATGATCGCAAAATACACTACTAGGTGATCACCCATGTCTGAAAACACCGGTTGAACAAGAAACTTATTTTGTATGAAGAAACATGAACATGTATCCGTCAAACCGAGGTTCGAAACCCAAAAAGTATTTTGATAATAGGTGGATAATCTACTGATTGAGCTGTGTGGTCTGTATTGATCGACCCTGGTGGTCAATTCTGTTTCCATACATTAAGCAGTGACATCAAAATGTTTCGTCGATATACGTTACACACAATTAATTATAAGTCCATGTAAACTGCAATTAACATCTTACAGTTATATATTTTGAGATAAAATATGTTTGAATTTTAATAACGGATTTCATTTATGTATACAATTCCTCTCTTGTAACATCCCTTTGTAAATTTATGTATGGATACCGTTTTCCCAGACGTCCGGACAAAACCATCAAAACAATCTACGGGTTTTCTATGTATAAGGTAAACACATATCCAATGAATTCCAATCAAATCGAATGTATTGCTTCATATGATATTTTCAGTGATAACATTAATCAACATTGTTTTGGCTAAGATTTTGATGTGCTCATTAGTACGTATTAGGTGTTTGTTACATATACGTTTGGTCCAGTGTTTCATATTTAATTGGTAACAGGTGTGGTCATGGTTCATGAAAAAGTTATTTCATCCATGTTAAATTGTACAGTGATATTGAAAAGTGTACCTTCGATGTTTTTAAACATACATTGAAACGGAAACATAAAAATCCTCTTCAATACAATGTTTTATATCAACTTACGTATTTTGTTTGATTAAACATATTTTGAATTAGATTTATTATGCTTTTACAACATAATGTGTCATTAATTTCTATCCTAGACGTTCAAAGTGGGAGTCCTAA
Source organism: Argopecten irradians (assembly GCF_041381155.1). Classification (NCBI taxonomy): domain Eukaryota; kingdom Metazoa; phylum Mollusca; class Bivalvia; order Pectinida; family Pectinidae; genus Argopecten; species Argopecten irradians. Next base: position 19,771 of record NW_027187628.1, on the reverse strand, counting down.
ACTATCGTCAGGGGCACCACCAGCCCATTATACCTCTGCCAGAAAACAGTAGAATATGAAGTATTTTCCCTGTACTGAAAAAGGTTAAAATATTATAGAATCATTCAATTCTGAAGTCATTACATCAAGTTTTCATACGTGATCTGCTGTTTCCGTCATGGGTGAATTATGATTGTTTTCTGATTTATTAATTTCCATCTACGATGTCTTCATGTCATCATAATAGCACAACCAAATACAACTAGCTACATAACTGGAGAGAAAAATGCAGCGGTCGTTTTATCCGTTAAACAAACGGCCAGATTAGGAAATTGTGTAAAAACAAAATATGATTTCACAACACATTTTGATCGCATATACACTATAGGTGATCACCCATGTCTTGCAACATCGGTTGACCAAAGAAACTAATTTTTTAACAACAATAATAATATAATTTGTTCTACTTGTTTGGCTTAGATTTGATATGCTCATTAGTACGTATTTGGCTGTTTGTTCCATACGTTTTGGTCCAGTGTTGTTTCATATTTAATTGGTAACAGCGTGGTCATGGTTCATGGAAAAAAGTATCATCCATGTTAAATTGTACAGTGGATATTGAAAAGTGTACCTTCGATATTTTAACATACTTGAAACGGAAACAAATCCTATGCAATACAATGTTTTATATTAACTTACGTAGTTTTGTTTGATATAAACAATATTTTAAATTAGATTTATATGCTTTTACAATATATATTGTCCATTAATTTCTATCCTAGACGTCCAAATGTGGAAAATCTAAACTATCGTCAGGGGGCACCACCAGCATTACCTCTGCCAGACAACAGTAGAATATGAAGATTTCCCTGTACAGAAAAAGGTAAAAATATTATAAGAGAATCATAGATTCTGAAGTCATTACATCAAATCCCATACTGATCTGCTGTTTCGTCATGTGTGAATTATGATTTTTTATGATTTCGATTTATTTTCCATCTACGATGTCTTCGTGTCACTTAATAGCACCAAATACAACTAGCTACATAACTGGAGAGAAAAAAAATGCGATGTCGTTTTATCCGTTAAACAACGGCCAGATTAGGGACATTGTGTAAAAAAAATATGATATCACATTTTAATCGCATTATACACTATAGGTGATCACCCATGTCTTGAAACATCGGTTGACGAAGAAACTAATTTTGTAACAAGAAACAAAAAATAATGTACCCGCCAATCCGGGGTTCGAAACCAAAAATATTTTTTATCACTAGGTTGATAATCTACTGATTGAGCTATCTAATCTGTATTGATCGACCCTTGTGGTCAATTTTGATTCCATACATTAAGCAGTGACATCAAAATGTTTCGTCGATATACGTTTACACACAATTAATTATAAGTCCATGTAAACTGCATTAACATCTTACAGTTATATATTTTGAGATAAATATGTGTGAATTTTAATACTGATTTCATTTATGTATACAATTCCTCTCTTTTAACATCCCTTTGTAAATTTCTGTAGGATACCGTTTCTCCAGACGTCCGACAAACCATCAAAAACACAACTACGGGTTTCTATGTATAAGGTAAACACATATCCAATGAATTCCAATCAATCGAATGTAATTGCTTCTCATATGATATTTTCGTCAATTCTACATTGTTTTGGCTAAGATTTGATGTGCTCCATTAGTACGTATTAGGTGTTTGTTACATACGTTTGGTCCAGTGTTTCATATTTAAATTGGTAACAAGGTGGTCATGGTTCATGAAAAAGATCATCATCCATGTTAAATTGTACAGTGATATTGAAAAGTGTACCTTCGATATTTAAAACATACTTGAAACGGAAATAAAATCCTATGCAATACAATGTTTTATATTAAACTTACGTAGTTTTGTTTGATTAAACATATTTAAATTAGATTTATATGCTTTTACAATATAATTGTCCATTAATTTCTATCCTAGACGTCAAACAAAGTGGAGTCCTAAACTATCGTCAGGGGCACCACCAGCATTACCTTCTGCCAGAAACAGTAGAATATGAAGATTTCCCTGTACAGAAAAGAAAAAGGTAAAATAGATAAAGAATCATACATTCTGAAGTCATTACATCAAGTTCATATTGATCTGCTGTTTCGTCATGGGTGAATTATGATTTTTTTATGAGTTATTATTTCCATCTACGATGTCTTCACGTCAATTAATAGCACCAAATTTCAACTAGCTTCATAACGTTGAGAGAAAAAAAGCGATGTCGTTGTATCCGTAAAACAATGGCCAGATTAGGACAGTGTGTGTTAAAAATAATTTGATATCACATTTTGATCGCATAAACACTATAGGTGATCACCCATGTCTTGAAACATCGGTTGGACGAAGAAACTAATTTTGTACCAAGAAACAAAAAATAATGGTTTCCGGGGTTCGAAACCAAAAATATTTTTGATTACTAGATTGATAATCTACTGATTGAGCTGGTGTGGTCTGTATTTGATCGACCCTGGTGGTCAATTTTGTTTCCATACATTAAGCAGTGACATCAAAATGTTACTTCGTCGATATACGTTTACACACAATTTATTATAAGTCCATGTAAACTGCATTAACATCTTACAGTTATATATATTTGAGATAAAATATGTGTGAATTTCAATACTGGATTGTCATTTATGTATACAAATTCCTCTCTTTTAAACATCCTTTGTAAAATTTCTGTAGGATACCGTTTTCCAGACGTCCGACAAACCATCAAAACAACTATGGGTTTCTATGTATAAGGTAAACCACATATCCAATGAATTCCAATCAATCGAATGTATTCGCTTCATAATGATATTTCGTCATTATCAACATTGTTTTGGCTAAGATTTGATGTGCTCATTAGTACGTATTAGGTGTTTGTTACATTACGTTTGGTCCAGTGTTTCATATTTAATTGGTAACAGGTGGTCATGGTTCATGAAAAAGTATCATCCATGTTAAATTGTACAGTTGACATTGAAAAGTGTACCTTCGAGTATTTAAACATACTTGAAACGGAAACAATCCTATGCAATACAATGTTTTATATTAACTTACGTATTTTGTTTGATTAAACATATTTTTAAATTAGATTTATATGTTTTTACAATATAATTGTCCATTAATTTCTATCCTAGACGTCAAAGAGTGGAGTCCTAAACTTATCGTCAGGGGCATACACCAGCATTACCTCTGCCCAGAAACAGTAGAATATGAAGATTTCCCTGTAACAGAAAAAGGGAAAATATTATTAAGAATCATATATTCTGAAGTTCATTACATCAGTTCATACTGATCTGCTGTTTCCGTCATGGGTGAATGTATGATTTTTTCTGATTTATTATTTTCCATCTTCGATGTACTTCATGTCACTTAATAGCACCAAATACAACTAGCTACATAAACTGTGAGAGAAAAATGCGAGGTCGTTTTATCCGTTAAGCAAACGGCCAGATTTTAGGAAATTGTGAAAAAAATAAATAAGATATCAACATTTTGATCGTGTGCAATAGTTACCACTATTAGGTGATCATCGCCATGTCTTGAAACATACGGTATATACCACGAAACTAATTTTTTAACAAGAATTATTATATAATTTTGTCTACATTTATATGGCTTAGATTTGATGGGCTCATTAGTACTTACTTTGGTTGTTATGTTCCATACGGTTTGTCCATGTAGTTTCATATATTAATTGGTAAGCAGGTGTTCATGAGTTACATGAAAAAGTATCATCCCATGTTAAATTGAACAGTGATATTGAAAAGTGGGACCTTTGCATAATTATACATACATGAAAACGGAAACAAAATCACTCTGCAATACAATGGTTTTTATATTAAACTTACGTAGTTTGTTTGATTAAACATATTTTAAATAAGATTTATTTGCTATGACAAAATAATTATCCATTAATTTCGCTATCCTAGACGTCAAAGACGAGTCCTAAACCATCGTCGGCGGCACCACCAGCATTACTCTGCCAGAAACAGTAGAATATGAAGATTTCCCTGTACAGAAAAAGGTAAAATAGTATAAGAATCATACATTCTGAAGTCATTACATCAAGTTCATATTGATCTGCTGTTTCGTCATGGGTGAATTATGATTTATTTTTATTTAATTCCCATCTACGATATCTTCACGTCAATTAATAGCACCAAATTCAACTAGCTACAATAACGTGAGAGAAAAAAGCGAGGTCGTTGTATCCGTTAAACAATGGCCAGATTTAGAAGTTGTGTTAAAATAATTTGATATCACATTATGATCGCATAAACACTATAGGTGATGACCCATGTCTGGAAACATCGGTTGACCAAGAAACTAATTTTGGGGTTCGAAACCAAAAAGATTTTTGATCACTAGGTTGATAATCAACTGATTGAGCTAACAGAGTCTGTATTGATCGACCCTGGTGGTCAATTCTGTTTCCATACATTAAGCAGTGACATAAAAAAACGTTTCGTCGATAAACGTTTGCACACAATTATAAGTCCATGTAAACTGCATTAACATATTACAAATTAACATATTTTGAGATAAAAGTGTGTGAATTTTAAATACGATTTCATTTGTGTATATAATTCCTCTCCTTGTAACATCCGTCTGTAAATTTCTGAAGGATACCGTTTTTCAGACGTCCGGCAAACCATACATTGTACATACAGCCGAACGGAAGTAAAAAAAATTGGATTATTATGATTATGGTGTTAACACATATGGCAATAAAAATAAAGGTGTTATTGTAATCAAAATTTTTCATAAATTTACACTGACTTTTTGACAGGAGAACAGGTGACAAAAATTTTTCAATTTTCTAGGCACTCTGTATTAAAATTGAATATATTAGCTTTTTATTTTCTATCTTAACTTGAATCAATTTTTGAATATCTAGTATATTCATTCATTTGATTTTTACTCGAAATCTTCACACGTCAATGTAATAACAAATTTTTCAGTATAAATAGTAGTAAATTATTAAAGACTGGAACTAGGTGTCTCTGTCATTGGAAAGAAATACTAATCACAATATTGCTCCCCTTAACTACAAAATATAGTTCTCCTCGTTTGTTAAGATTTGATAGCGCCCAATAGGCACGTTTATAGTGTTTTTGTTACATAATTTGGTCAAAGTATTTCATGTTTAATTGGAAACAGGTTGTTCGTGGTTTATTAACAAGTATCGTCCATGTTAAATTGTCAAATAATATTGAATAGTGTACCTTCAATTTTCAAACATACTTGAAACAGAAAACAAATCATATACAATACATCGTTTTATATCAAAATACGTATTTTGTGGCGATCTAAACATTTTTATAAATAAGAATGGATAGATTATTATGATATAATACTCCATTAATTCTTTCCTAGACGTCAAATACGAACTTCTAAACTCATCGTCAGGTGGTACCACTAGCATTATCTCTGCCAGAAACAATAAAATATGAAGATTCCCCTGTAAAGAAAAAGGTAAGATAGTATAAGTATCATAGATTCTAAAGTCGTTACATCAAATACATATTGATCTGCTGTTTCGCCATATGTTAATTGTGATTTTTTTTATTAATTTCCATCTACGATGTCCCTTATGTCACTTAATAGCACCAAATAACCACTAGCTACATAACGCGATGAGAGAAAAATGCGAGGTCATTGTTATCTGTTCTAAACAATGGCCATATTTAATATTGAGTTTAAACATAAATACAATAATTTGATATCACAATATGATCGCAATATATACTACTACGGTGATCACCCATGTCTGAAAACACCGGTTGACCAAGAACTTAATTTTTGTAATGAAGAAACATGAACTTGTATCCGTCAAACCGTAGGATCGAAACGCAAGAAAGTATTTGATCAATAGGTGGACTAATCATCTGATTGAGCTGTGTAGTCCTGTATTGATCGACCCTGGTGGTCAATTTCTGTTTCCAATACAATAAAGCAGTGACATCAAAATGTTTCGTCGATATACGTTTACACACAATTAATTATAAGTCCATGTAAATTGCATTAACATCTTACAGTTATATATTTTGAGATAAATATGTTTGAATTTTTAATACGGGGGGGATTTCATTTATGTATACAATTCCTCTCTAGTAACATCCCTTTGTAAATTTCTGTAGAGATACCGTTTTCCAGACGTCCGACAAACCATCAAAACAACTACGGGTTTCTATGTATAAATAGGTTAACACATATCCAATGAATTCCAATCAATCGAATGTATTGCTTCATATGATATTTTCCTCATATCAACATTGTTTGGCTAAGATTTGATGTGCTCATTAGTACGATATTAGGTGTTTGTTTACATACGTTTCATACGTTTGGTCCAGTGTTTCATATTTAATTGGTAACAGGGGAAAATAAATCCTATTCAATACAGATGTTTATATCATTACTATTTTGGTAGGTGTTTGTTACATACGTTTGGTCTTTTCATATTTAATGAAAAAGTATCATCCCATGTTAAATTGTACAGTGATATTTGAAAAGTGTACCTTCGATGTTTTAAACATACCTTGAAACGGAAATAAATCCTATTCAATACAATGTTTTATATCAACTTACGTATTTTGTTTGATTAAACATATTTTGAATTAGATTTATATGCTTTTACAACATAATTGTCAATTAATTTCTATCCTAGACGTCAAAGTGGAGTCCTAAACTATCGTCAGGGGCACCACCAGCATTACCTCTGCCAGAAACAGTAGAATATGAAGATTTCCCTGTACTGAAAAAGGTAAAATATTATAAGAATCATACATTCTGAAGTCATTACATCAAGTTCATACTGATCTGCTGTTTCGTCATGGGTGAATTATGATTTTTTCTGATTTATTAATTTCCATCTACGATGTCTTCATGTCCACTTAATAGCACCAAATACAACTAGCTACATAACTGGAGAGAAAAATGCGAGGTCGTTTTATCCGTTAAAACAACGGCCAGATTAGGAAATTGTGTAAAAACAAAATATGAGATATCACATTTTGATCGCATATACACTATAGGTGATCACCCATGTCTTGAAACATCGGTTGACCAAGAAACTAATTTTTTAACAACAATAAATATAAAATTTGTTCTAATACATTGTTTTGGCTTAGATTTGATATGCTCATTAGTACGTATTTGGTGTTTGTTCCATACGTTTGGTCCAGTGTTTTCATATTTAATTGGTAACAGGTGGTCATGGGTTCATGAAAAAGTATCATCCATGTTAAATTGTACAGTGATATTGAAAAGTGTAACCTTCGATATTTTAACATACTTGAAACGGAAACAAATCCTATGCAATACAATGTTTTAATATTAACTTACGTAGTTTGTTTGATTAAACATATTTTTAAATTAGATTTATATGCTTTTACAATATAATTGTCCATTAATTTCTATCCTAGACGTCAAAATGGAAATCTAAACTATCGTCAGGGGCACCACCAGCATTACCTCTGCCAGAAACAGTAGAATATGAAGAGATTTCCCTGTACAGAAAAAGGTAAAATATTATAAGAATCATAGATTCTGAAGTCATTACATCAAATCCATACTGATCTGCTGTTTCGTCATGTGTGAATTATGATTTTTTATGATTTATTATTTTCCATCTACGATGTCTTCGTGTCACTTAATAGCACCAAATACAACTAGCTACATAACTTGAGAGAAAAATGCGATGTCGTTTTATCCGTTAAACAACGGCCAGATTAGGACATTGTGTAAAAAAATATGATATCACATTTTAATCGCATATACACTATAGGTGATCACCCATGTCTTGAAACATCGGTTGACGAAGAAACTAATTTTGTAACAAGAAACAAAAAATAATGTACCCGCCAATCCGGGGTTCGAAACCAAAAATATTTTTTATCACTAGGTTGATAATCTACTGATTGAGCTATCTAATCTGTATTGATCGACCCTTGTGGTCAATTTTGATTCCATACATTAAGCAGTGACATCAAAATGTTTCGTCGATATACGTTTACACACAATTAATTATAAGTCCATGTAAACTGCATTAACATCTTACAGTTATATATTTTGAGATAAATATGTGTGAATTTTAATACTGATTTCATTTATGTATACAATTCCTCTCTTTTAACATCCCTTTGTAAATTTCTGTAGGATACCGTTTTCCAGACGTCCGACAAACCATCAAAACAACTACGGGTTTCTATGTATAAGGTAAACACATATCCAATGAATTCCAATCAATCGAATGTATTGCTTCATATGATATTTTCCTCATATCAACATTGTTTTGGCTAAGATTTGATGTGCTCATTAGTACGTATTAGGTGTTTGTTACATACGTTTGGTCCAGTGTTTCATATTTAATTGGTAACAGATGGTCATGGTTCATGAAAAAGTATCATCCATGTTAAATTGTACAGTGATATTGAAAAGTGTACCTTCGATATTTAAACATACTTGAAACGGAAACAAATCCTATGCAATACAATGTTTTATATTAACTTACGTAGTTTGTTTGATTAAACATATTTTAAATTATATTTATATGCTTTTACAATATAATTGTCCATTAATTTCTATCCTAGACGTCAAAGTGGAGTCCTAAACTATCGTCAGGGCACCACCAGCATTACCTCTGCCAGAAACAGTAGAATATATGAAGATTTCCCTGTACAGAAAAAGGTAAAATATTATAAGAATCATACATTCTGAAGTCATTACATCAAGTTCATACTGATCTGCTGTTTCGTCATGTGTGAATTATGATTTTTTCTGATTTATTAATTTCCATCTACGATGTCTTCATGTCACTTAATAGCACCAAATACAAATATCTACATAACTGGAGAGAAAAATGCGAGGTCGTTTTATCCGTTAAGCAACGGCCAGATTAGGAAATTGTGTAAAAACAAAATATGATATCACATTTTGATCGCATATACACTATAGGTGATCACCCATGTCTTGAAACATAGGTTGACCAAGAAACTAATTTTTTAACAAGAATAATATATAATTTGTTCTACATTGTTTTGGCTTAGATTTGATGGGCTCATTAGTACGTATTTGGTGTTTGTTCCATACGTTTGGTCCAGTGTTTCATATTTAATTGGTAACAGGTGGTCATGGTTCATGAAAAAGTATCGTCCATGTTAAATTGTACAGTGATATTGAAAAGTGTACCTTCGATATTTAAACATACTTGAAACGGAAACAAATCCTATGCAATACAATGTTTTATATTAACTTACGTAGTTTGTTTGATTAAACATATTTTAAATAAAATTTATTTGCTATTACAATATAATTGTCCATTAATTTCTATCCTAGACGTCAAAGACGAGTCCTAAACCATCGTCGGCGGCACCACCAGCATTACCTCTGCCAGAAACAGTAGAATATGAAGATTTACTTGTACAGAAAAAGGTAAAATAGTATAAGAATCATACATTCTGAAGTCATTACATCAAGTTCATATTGATCTGCTGTTTCGTCATGGGTGAATTATGATTTTTTTTATTAATTCCCATCTACGATATCTTCACGTCAATTAATAGCACCAAATTCAACTAGCTTCATAACGTGAGAGAAAAAAGCGAGGTCGTTGTATCCGTTAAACAATGGCCAGATTTAGAAGTTGTGTTAAAATAATTTGATATCACATTATGATCGCATAAACACTATAGGTGATCACCCATGTCTGGAAACATCGGTTGACCAAGAAACTAGTTTTGGGGTTCGAAACCAAAAAGATTTTTGATCAATAGGTTGATAATCTACTGATTGAGCTGTGTGGTGTGTATTGATCGACCCTGGTGGTCAATTCTGTTTCCATACATTAAGCAGTGACATCAAAATGTTTCGTCGATATACGTTTTACACACAATTAATTATAAGTCCATGTAAACTGCATTAACATCTTACAGTTATATATTTTGAGACAAATATGTGTGAATTTCAATACGGATTTACATTTATGTATACAATTCCTCTCTTGTAACATCCCTTTGTAAATTTCTGTAGGATACCGTTTTCCAGACGTCCGACAAACCATCAAAACAACTACGGGTTTCTATGTATAAGGTAAACACATATCCAATGAATTCCAATCAATCGAATGTATTGCTTCATATGATATTTTCCTCATATCAACATTGTTTTGGCTAAGATTTGATGTGCTCATTAGTACGTATTAGGTGTTTGTTACATACGTTTTGGTCCAGTGTTTCATATTTAATTGGTAACAGATGGTCATGGTTCATGAAAAAGTATCATCCATGTTAAATTGTACAGTGATATTGAAAAGTGTACCTTCGATATTTAAACATACTTGAAACGGAAACAAATCCTATGCAATACAATGTTTTATATTAACTTACGTAGTTTGTTTGATTAAACATATTTTAAATTATATTTATATGCTTTTACAATATAATTGTCCATTAATTTCTATCCTAGACGTCAAAGTGGAGTCCTAAACTATCGTCAGGGGCACCACCAGCATTACCTCTGCCAGAAACAGTAGAATATGAAGATTTCCCTGTACAGAAAAAGGTAAAATATTATAAGAATCATACATTCTGAAGTCATTACATCAAGTTCATACTGATCTGCTGTTTCGTCATGTGTGAATTATGATTTTTTCTGATTTATTAATTTCCATCTACGATGTCTTCATGTCACTTAATAAGCACCAAATACAAATAGCTACATAACTGGAGAGAAAAATGCGAGGTCGTTTTATCCGTTAAGCAACGGCCAGATTAGGAAATTGTGTAAAAACAAAATATGATATCACATTTTGATCGCATATACACTATAGGTGATCACCCATGTCTTGAAACAGGTTGACCAAGAAACTAATTTTTTAACAAGAATAATATATAATTTGTTCTACATTGTTTTGGCTTAGATTTGATGGGCTCATTAGTACGTATTTGGTGTTTGTTCCATACGTTTGGTCCAGTGTTTTTCATATTTAATTGGTAACAGGTGGTCATGGTTCATGAAAAAGTATCATCCATGTTAAATTGTACAGTGATATTGAAAAGTGTACCTTCGATATTTAAACATACTTGAAACGGAAACAAATCCTATGCAATACAATGTTTTATATAAACTTACGTAGTTTGTTTGATTAAACATATTTTATTAAAATAAGATTTATTTGATATTACAATATAATTATCCATTAATTTCTATCCTAGACGTCAAAGACGAGTCCTAAACCATCGTCGGCGGCACCACCAGCATTACCTCTGCCAGAAACAGTAGAATATGAAGATTTCCCTGTACAGAAAAAGGTAAAATAGTATAAGAATCATACATTCTGAAGTCATTACATCAAGTTCATATTGATCTGCTGTTTCGTCATGGGTGAATTATTTTTTTTTTATTAATTCCCATCTACGATATCTTCACGTCAATTAATAGCACCAAAATTCAACTAGCTACAAAACGTGAGAGAAAAAAGCGAGGTCGTTGTATCCGTTAAACAATGGCCAGATTTAGAAGTTGTGTTAAAAATAATTTGATATCACATTATGATCGCATAAACACTATAGGAGATGACCCATGTCTGGAAACATCGGTTGACCAAGAAACTAATTTTGGGTTCGAAACCAAAAAGATTTTTGATCACTAGGTTGATAATCAACTGATTGTTCTATCTAGTCTGTATTGATCGACCCTGGTGGTCAATTCTGTTTCCATACATTAAGCAGTGACATAAAAACGTTTCGTCGATAAACGTTTGCACACAATTAGTCCATGTCAACTGTATTAACATATTATAATTACATGTTTTGAGATAAAAGTGTGTGAATTTTAACATCGATTTCATTTGTGTATAATAATTCCTCTCCTTTAACATCCGTCTGTAAATTCCTGAAGGATACCGTTTTTTTCAGACGTCCGGCAAACCATACATGTACATACAGCCGAACGGAAGAAAAAAATTGGATTTTATGTATATGGTAAACACATATGCAATAAAGTAAAGGTGTTCTTTAATCTAATATTTTTTCTCAATTACACTGACTTTTTGACAGGAGAACCTACAAATTTTTTCATTTTTCGGCACTCTGTATTAAAATTGATATATTTCTTTTATTTTTCTATCTTTTCTTGAATCAATTTTGAATATCTAGTAATTCTTTCATTTGATTTTTACTCGAAATTTCACAACGTCAATGTAATAACAAATTTCAGTATAAATATAATAAATTAGTTAAGACTGACCAGGTGTCTCTGTAATTGGAAAGTATTCTAATCACAATTTTACTCCCTTAACTACATAATTTGTTCTACATCGTTTGGTTAAGATTTGATAGCGCCCAATAGCACGTTTTATAGTGTTTGTTACATAAGTTTGGTCAAGTATTTCATGTTTAATTGGAAACAGGTGTTCGTGGTTTATTAACAAGTATCGTCCATGTTAAATTGTCAAATAATATTGAATAGTGTACCTTCAATTTTCAAACATACTTGAAACAGAAATAAATCATATGCAATACATCGTTTTATATCAAAATACGTATTTTGTGCGATTAAACATTTTTTAAATAAGAATGATAGGTTATTATGATATAATACTCCATTAATGTCTTTCCTAGACGTCAAATACGACTTCTAAATCATCGTTGGTGGTACCACTAGCATTATCTCTGCCAGAAACAATAAAATATGAAGATTCCCCTGTAAAGAAAAAGGTAAGATAGTATAAGTATCATAGATTCTAAAGTCGTTACATCAAATACATATTGATCTGCTGTTTCGCCATATGTTAATTGTGATTTTTTTTATTAATTTCCATCTACGATGTCCTTATGTCACTTAATAGCACCAAATACCACTAGCTACATAACGCGAGAGAAAAAATGCGGTGTCATTTTATCTGTTAAACAATGGCCAGATTTAGATATTGAGTGAAAATAATACAATAATTTGATATCACAATATGATCGCATATACACTACTCGGTGATCACCCATGTCTGAAAACACCGGTTGACCAAGAAACTTATTTTGTATGAAGAAACATGAACATGTATCCGTCAAACCGAGGTTCGAAACCAAAAAGTATTTTGATCAATAGGTGGATAATCTACTGATTGAGCTGTGTGGTCTGTATTGATCGACCCTGGTGGTCAATTCTGTTTCCATACATTAAGCAGTGACATCAAAATGTTTCGTCGATATACGTTTACACACAATTAATTATAAGTCCATGTAAACTGCATTAACATCTTACAGTTATATATTTTGAGATAAATATGTTTGAATTTTAATACGGATTTCATTTATGTATACAATTCCTCTCTTGTAACATCCCTTTGTAAATTTCTGTAGGATACCGTTTTCCAGACGTCCGACAAACCATCAAAACAACTACGGGTTTCTATGTATAAGGTTAACACATATCCAATGAATTCCAATCAATCGAATGCATTGCTTCATATGATATTTTCCTCATATCAACATTGTTTTGGCTAAGATTTGATGTGCTCATTAGTACGTATTAGGTGTTTGTTTACATACGTTTGGTCCATGTTTCATATTTAAATTGGTAACAGGTGGTCATGGTTCATGAAAAAGTATCATCCATGTTAAATTGTACAGTGATATTGAAAAGTGTACCTTCGATATTTAAACATACTTGAAACGGAAATAAATCCTATTCAATACAATGTTTTATATCAACTTACGTATTTTGTTTGATTAAACATATTTTGAATTAGATTTATATGCTTTTACAATATAATTGTCCATTAATTTCTATCCTAGACGTCAAAGTGGAGTCCTAAACTATCGTCAGGGGCACCACCAGCATTACCTCTGCCAGAAACAGTAGAATATGAAGATTTCCCTGTACAGAAAAAGGTAAAATATTATAAGAATCATACATTCTGAAGTCATTACATCAAGTTCATACTGATCTGCTGTTTCGTCATGTGTTGAATTATGATTTTTTCTGATTTATTAATTTCCATCTACGATGTCTTCATGTCACTTAATAGCACCAAATACAACTAGCTACATAACTGGAGAGAAAAATGCGAGGTCGTTTTATCCGTTAAGCAACGGCCAGATTAGGAAATTGTGTAAAAACAAAATATGATATCACATTTTGATCGCATATACACTATAGGTGATCACCCATGTCTTGAAACATAGGTTGACCAAGAAACTAATTTTTTAACAAGAATAATATATAATTTGTTCTACATTGTTTTGGCTTAGATTTGATGATTGCTCATTAGTACGTATTTGGTGTTTGTTCCATACGTTTGGTCCAGTGTTTCATATTTAATTGGTAACAGGTGGTCATGGTTCATGAAAAAGTATCATCCATGTTAAATTGTACAGTGATATTGAAAAGTGTACCTTCGATATTTTAACATACTTGAAACGGAAACAAATCCTATGCAATAGCAATGTTTTATATTAACTTACGTATTTTGTTTGATTAAACATATTTTCAAATTAGATTGATATGCTTTTACAATATAATTGTCCATTAATTTCTATCCTAGACGTCAAAGTGGATAATCTAAACTATCGTCAGGGGCACCACCAGCATTACCTCTGCCAGAAACAGTAGAATATGAAGATTTTCCCTGTACAGAAAAAGGTAAAATATTATAATAAGATAATTTACATTCAGAAGTCATTACATCAAGTTCATACTGATCAGCTGTTTCGTCATGGGGTGAATTATGATTTTTTCTCTGATTTAATTAATTTCCATCTACGATGTCTTTCAAGTCCACTTAATAGCACCAAATACAACTAGCTAACATAACTGGAGAGAAAAATGCGAGGTCGTTTTATCCGTTAAACAACGGCCAGATTAGGAAATTGTGTAAATAAACAAAATATGATATCACATTTTGATCGCATTATACACTATAGGTGATCACCCATGTAACTTGAAACATTTCCAGAAGGAATACCCGTTGTTTCCAAACGTCCGAACTTACGGTTTTTTTTATAAGGTAAACACAATAATAATTCCATAAACTTGTTTCAATATTGTTTTTGGCTACAGATTTGATGTGCTCATTAGTACCTATTTGGTGTTTGTTCCATACGTTTGGTCCAGTGGTTTCATATTAAATTGGTAACAGGTGGTCATGGTTTCATGAAAAAGTATCATCCATTTAAATTGTACAGTGATATTGAAAAGTGTACCTTCCATATTTTAAACATACTTGAAACGGAAACAAATCCTATGCAATACAATTTTTTATATAACTTACGTAGTTTGTTTGATTAAACATATTTCAAATTAGATTGATATGCTTTTTACAATATAATTGTCCATTAATTTCTATCCTAGACGTCAAAGTGGAAATCTAAACTATCGTCAGGGGCACCACAAGCATTACCTCTGCCAGAAACAGTAGAATATGAAGATTTCCCTGTACAGAAAAAGGTAAAAAATATTATAAGAATCATACATTCTGAAGTCATTACATCAAATCCATACTGATCTGCTGTTTCGTCATGTGTGAATTGTAATTTTTTATGATTTATTAATTTCCATCTACGATGTCTTCGTGTCACTTAATAGCACCAAATACAACTAGCTACATAACTTGAGAGAAAAATGCGATGTTGTTTTATCCGTTAAACAACGGCCAGATTAGGACATTGTGTAAAAAAAATATGATATCACATTTTAATCGCATATACACTATAGGTGATCACCCATGTCTTGAAACATCGGTTGACCAAGAAACTAATTTTGTAACAAGAAACAAAAAATAATGTACCCGCCAATCCGGGGTTCGAAACCAAAAATATTTTTGATCACTAGGTTGATAATCTACTGATTGAGCTATCTAGTCTGTATTGATCGACCCTTGTGGTCAATTTTGATTCCATACATTAAGCAGTGACATCAAAATGTTTCGTCAATAAACGTTTGTACACAATTAATTATAATTCATGTAAACTGTATTAATATATTATAATTTTATATTTTGAGATAAAAGTGTGTGAATTTTAACACGGATTTCATTTATGTATATAATTCCTCTCCCTAAACATCCTTCTGTACATTTCGGAATGATACCGTTTTCTAGACGTTCGGCAAACCATATATACAACCGAACGGAAGAGAAAATTTTGATTCTATGTATAAGGTAAACACATGATATTTTCCTTAATTACACTGACTTTTCGACAGGAGATACAACAAATTTATCATTTTCGGCACTCTGTATTAAAATTAATATATTTCTTTTAATTTGGTATCTTCTCTTGAATCAAGTTTGAATATGTAGTAATCCTTTCATTTGATTTTTACTCGAAATTTTACAACATAAATGTAATTACAAATTCCAGTATAAATATAATAACTTAGTTAAGACTGACCAGGTGTCTCTGTAATTGGAAAGTATTCTAATCACAATTTTACTCCCTTAACTACATAATTTGTTCTACATCGTTTTAGTTAAAATTTGATAGCGCCCAATAGCACGTTTATAGTGTTTGTTACATAAGTTTGGTCAAGTATTTCATGTTTAATTGGAAACAGGTGTTCGTGATTTATTAACAAGTATCGTCCATGTTAAATTATCAAATAATATTGAATAGTGTACCTTCAATTTTTAAACATACTTGAAACAGAAATAAATCATATGCAATACATCGTTTTATATCAAAATACGTATTTTGTGCGATTAAACATTTTTTTAAATAATTATGATAGGTTTATTATGATATAATACTCCATTAATGGCTTTCCTAGACGTCAAATACGACTTCTAAATCATCGTTGGTGGTACCACTAGCATTATCTCTGCCAGAAACAATAAAATATGAAGATTCCCCTGTAAAGAAAAAGGTAAGATAGTATAAGTATCATAGATTCTAAAGTCGTTACATCAAATACATATTGATCTGCTGTTTCGTCATATGTTAATTGTGATTTTTTTATATTAATTTACATCGACGATGTCCTTATGTCACTTAATAGCACCAAATACCACTAGCTACATAACGCGAGAGAAAAAATGCGGTGTCATTTTATCTGTTAAACAATGGCCAGATTTAGATATTGAGTGAAAATAATACAATAATTTGATATCACAATATGATCGCATATACATGTACACTACTCGGTGATCACCCATGTCTGGAAACACCGGTTGACCAAGAAACTTAATCTTTGTAACAGAAACGTCAACATGTATCCGTCCAAACCGAGGTTCGAAACCAAAAAGGTTTTTGATCAATAGGTTGATAATCTACTGATTGAGCTATATAGTCTGTATTGTTTGACCCTGGTGGTCAATTCTGTTTCCATACATTAAGCAGTGACATCAAAATGTTTCGTCGATATACGTTTACACACAATTAATTATAAGTCCATGTAAACTGCATTAACATCTTACAGTTATATATTTTGAGATAAATAAGTGTTTAATAATACGGATTTCATTTATGTATACAATTCCTCTCTTGTAACATCCCTTTGTAAATTTCTGTAGGATACCGTTTTCCAGACGTCCGACAAACCATCAAAACAACTACGGGTTTCTATGTATAAGGTAAACACATATCCAATGAATTCCAATAAATCGAATGTATTGCTTCATATGATATTTTCCTCATATTCTACATTGTTTTGGCTAAGATTTGATGTGCTCATTAGTACGTATTAGGTGTTTGTTACATACGTTTGGTCCAGTGTTTCATATTTAATTGTAACAGGTGGTCATGGTTCATGAAAAAGTATCATTCATGTTAAATTGTACAGTGATATTGAAAAGTGTACCTTCGATATTTAACATACTTGAAACGGAAATAAATCCTATGCAATACAATGTTTTATATTAACTTACGTATTTTGTTTGATTAAACATATTTCAAATTAGATTTATATACTTTTACAATATAATTGTCCATTAATTTCTATCCTAGACGTCAAAGTGGAGATCCTAAACTATCGTCAGGGGCACCACCAGCATTACCTCTGCCAGAAACAGTAGAATATGAAGATTTCCCTGTACTGAAAAAGGTAAAATATTATAAGAATCATACATTCTGAAGTCATTACATCAAGTTCATACTGATCTGCTGTTTCGTCATGGGTGAATTATGATTTTTTCTGATTTATTAATTTCCATCTACGATGTCTTCATGTCACTTAATAGCACCAAATACAACTAGCTACATAACTGGAGAGAAAAATGCGAGGTCGTTTTATCCGTTAAGCAACGGCCAGATTAGGAAATTGTGTAAAAACAAAATATGATATCACATTTTGATCGCATATACACTATAGGTGATCACCCATGTCTTGAAACATCGGTTGACCAAGAAACTAATTTTGTAACAAGAAACAAAAAATAATGTACCCGCCAATCCGGGGTTCGAAACCAAAAATATTTTTGATCACTAGGTTGATAATCTACTGATTGAGCTATCTAGTCTGTATTGATCGACCCTTGTGGTCAATTTTGATTCCATACATTAAGCAGTGACATCAAAATGTTTCGTCAATAAACGTTTGTACACAATTAATTATAATTCATGTAAACTGTATTAATATATTATAATTTTATATTTTGAGATAAAAGTGTGTGAATTTTAACATGGATTTCATTTATGTATATAATTCCTCTCCCTAAACATCCTTTTGTACATTTCGGAATGATACCGTTTTCTAGACGTTCGGGCAAACCAATATATACAACCGAACGGAAGAGAAAATTTTGATTCTATGTATAAGGTAAACACATGATATTTTCCTTAATTAAACTGACTTTTCGACAGGAGATACAACAAAATTATCATTTTTCGGCACTCTGTATTAAATTTAATATATTTCTTTTAATTTGGTATCTTCTCTTGAATCAAGTTTGAATATGTAGTATTTTTCATTTGATTTTTACTCGAAATTTCGCAACATAAAAGTAAATTACAAATTCCAGTATAAAATATAATATAAAATATGTTAAGACTGACCAGGTGTCTCTGTAAATTGGAAAACCCTTAATTTCTAAATCACAATATTTACTCCCTATAACTACATAATTCAGTTCTACATCGTTTTGGTTAAGATTTGATAGCGCCCAATTAGCACGTTTTTATAGGTGTTTGTTACATAAGTTTGGTCCAGTAGTATTTCATGTTTAATTGGAAACAGGTTTGTTCGTGATTTATTAACAAGTATCGTCCATGTTTAAAAATTATCAAAGTAATATTGAATAGTGTACCTTCCAGTTTTAAACATACTTGAAAATCAGAAATAATCATATGCAATACATCGTTTTATATCAAAAATACGTATTTTGTGCGATATTAAACATTTTTTAAAATAATTATGGATAGGTTATATATGATGATAAATACTCCCATTAATGGCTTTCCTAGACGTCAAATACGACTTCTAAATCATCGTTGGTGGTACCACTCGCATTATCTCTGCCAGAAACAATAAAATATGAAGATTCCCTATGTAAGGCTGAAAAAAGGTAAGATAGTATAAGGAGTATCATAGATTCTAAAGTCGAGCTACATCAAATACATATTGATCTGCTGTTTCGTCATATGTTTAATTGTGAATTTTTTTTATTAAATTCCATCGACGATGTTTTCATGTCACTTTTAATAGCACCAAATACCACTAGCTACATAAACGCAAGAGAAACAATGCGGCGTCATTTTATCCGTTAAAACAATGGCCAGATTTAGATATTGAGTGAAAATAATACAATAATTTGATATCACAATAT